>NC_092508.1:89302030-89605060 GCF_047511675.1 Marmota flaviventris
GTGAGAGCCTTAACTTAATCAGTAAATTAATCCCCTGAAAGAGATTAATTGGTTGTAACTATAGGTAGGTTGTGGCTGGAGAAGATGGGTTCTTGGGGCCTTGCCTTTGAGGTATGTATTTTGTCCATGGTGAGTGGAGTGCTCTCTCTGTTTGCTGGTTCCATTTACAGAGCTACTTTTCTCCACCACATCCTTCTGCCATGACCTTCTGCTTCCCCTCAAAACCAGAACAATGGAGTTGTTAGCCATCTATGGACTGAGATTTCTGAAACTGTGAGCCCCCAAATAAACTTGTCTTCCTCTAATTGTACTTGTCTTTTTGTCATAGCAGTGAAAAAACTGACTGACAAAAAGTTTTGATGGCAAACTTGTCCCTTCTTATTTTGTGTGTGGTGGGACATCAAGAAGGTAGAGAAGGGAGGAAAAGGGAGAAAAAAAATTACATAAAACAGTCACTCTCTGCATTAGGTTGATCAGCTGAGTGACCACAGGCTGCCTCTAGACTCTCACCACTGAATACCTGACTCTATCACTGAAATATTCTGCTACACACTGCTCAGGCTGTTCAAGTTGGAGTGAGTGACCCATTTGTAATTTCTGATCTACTTAGGGCTTCTGTTCTGTTCATGCCATATTCTTACTCTGAAACCTGTTTGAGATTTAAATCCCTCACACTTCTCTCTACCTAGAGGAACAAATGTTTTTTTGTTTCCTCTTCTTGGATCCAATATCATTGGACAGATGTATTTGTTATCTATTTTTGAGTCACATTTGTACTAACACATAGTATCCCAAAATCACACATATTTATCATACAGTTTCCTTGGTCAGGAATTTAGGAACAAGTGTGTCTAGAAGCCCTTTGATGATCAATCTACTAGATTCTTAAGTGTTAGGCAAATTGGCCAGGCACTGTGGCTACATGCCTGTTATATCAGCAGCTCAGGAGGCTGGAGATATGAGGACCTACAGCAAGTTCAAAATCAGCCTCAGCAACTTAGCAAGGTCCTAAGCAACTTAGTGAGGTTCTAAGCAACTTTGCGAGAACCTGTCTCAAAATAAAAAAGGCTGTATGTGTGGCTTTATGGTTAAGCACCCCTGGGTTCAATCCCTGGTATCAACAAAACAAAACAAAACAAAAATGTTAGGCAAATCAAAGGAACTAAACAGAAACCAGTTTAATTTCTAAATATCCTATCATCCTGGAACACTGAAAATGGTCAACCAAGAGACTGTCACCTACCATTATAAGTCAATATATCCAATAGTTAGCCCCAGTTTGAATGAGGTCCTTACAATTATATGCATTCTTCGTGTTTTCATGGAACCAGTGTTATGGCTTTGTAAAATAAAGTGTGAATTTAACAACCTACAATTTTTTTTTTCACATGGGTTCAAAACAATAATCCTATAAAAACCTTAATCTATTTAATTTTCTGATTGAAATCCTTAAACTTTCAATATTGTCATAGTTTTAAAGGTAGTTTTAATTACTGAGGATACACAGATTTTAACATCTGGCAGCTACACGCAAGTCTGGTTGTTTCTCTACAATGATTAGATCCTCCATCCTTTCTGGAAAATTTGAACATGTAGTTCTCTGCTCCTTTGCCTCATTCATTCCTAGTACGCCACTCCTTGAAATTCATCTCAAGTACCCAATGTTTTGGAGAGCCTTTTTTAAGAATCAGATTTCCTTTTGAGAAGTAAATTTATGACCAACTTCAAATGAAAGCTTTCCAGTTATTTACCCCCTTCTGGATCCACTGTGGTATTTGAGCTAAGGCTATGCTCTGGTCTCAGTCAGTGACTGAGCATGATAAAGGAGGATGATAAAGGTCTAGATTTTACTCTGAGGCAGGACTCTTCAAAAGGGCAATCCTTGCTCAGGAGCTCCCTGGTAGAAGAGACATTGTCATCTCTGCATCTTGATCTGAGGCTTCTGCATGTCATTCCTGCTTCTTCTATTACTTCCTTACTGTTAGTCCCCAGTAAAATTCATACCATTCTATATCTGCCTCTAATTAGACATGACTGGCACACCAAAACATTGATGCTTCTCGTCTGTTGCATGCCATGCAATCATCTTGGAAGCACTCATCACATCATTTAAGGGTGAAAAGTGTGTGCATGTGGCCTATTGTATTACAATGCCCTTGAGCTCAGTGGTAAAATGCTCCTGGGATCAATCCCTAGTATTATCCCTCAAAAAACAAACAAAACAAAAGAGTAGCAAACAAACAAACATACAAAAAACCTTATGATTCACTGTTTGCCCCTAGATCAAGTCAGCTCTTTTACTGAACTTAGAATTATAATGGCCTTTTAGACAAAAACAAGAATTATTTCCTGGGTTTACTTACTTGGAAACATATTGCTTCTTAAAAACAGCACCAAACATTAGCAGCTTAAAACAATAAAGTTTCTATAGGTCAGGGATCTGAGCATGATTTCCCCTACCCTCTGACTTCAAGCTGCTCACAGGCTGCCCTGAAGGTGTCGGCTGGATCCATCGTTATCCCAGGGCTCTGCTGGGGAAGGCAACATTTTTAAAGTCAGACAGGTGTTGGTTGCCAGGATTCTGTGGAGGTTGTTGGGCTGAGGCTCCCCTTCCTCACAGGTTGTTGCCAAAGGTCAACCTTAGTTCACTTCATAGGTTTCTCCTTAAATATGTTCCAAGCAAAGAAATAACAGTAAGAGGGAGCGTGAGCAAGGTGAAAGTCATGGTCTTTCACAACTTAATATCAGAACTGAGGCTTTCCATGCCATAACCTGTTCATTAGAATTGGATCATTATGTCCAGTCCTCACTCAAAAGGAGTGGGGCATATAATAATGTGAATACCAGAAAGTGGAACTCACTGGGAGTTGACCATGTGCAGTGACTGTTCTTTCCATGGGGTCTCTCTTCAACGTCTCCATGATGCATTGTGCTCAGACTACAGCATTTATTGAACACTTGCTTAGTATAGGAATACTACAAAACTATAGCAAAGGTCTTCCTTTCCCATTATTCTTGTCAGCTGGGATATTATACTATAATACTTCTAATAATTCCTTTATTGATTCAATATAGATTTATTAAGTTCCTACTATGTTACTAAAATTGTATTATGCATTGGAATTTCTAAAATACATAAAGTATCAATGAAAAACTTCAAGCTCTATCAATTTTCAAGTATGATTTGAATTAATCCCATTTTATACTGGAAGTACATTTAAAAGCTTAACCCTATAATACAATTTTATAGAGAAGAATTATCTTTGGTTTATTATATTCCTCAAGAGTTATGCTTTTAGGGTAATGCAAGTTTTTTAGAAAAGGCAAGAAAAACACCCTGGTTTGAAAAGCATAATATTGTATAATTTTTTTTTATTTCTATAAATGTTTTGTTTATATGATAAAGTTAACTTCAATGATTTAGATCCCAGTTTACAATAATGGGTGAAGCCAGACATTTATAGTAAGAATATTCAAATGAACTAGACTAATACATGTTCATAAATAGTGGCAGTTCTACTCTCTTTTTTAATATAACTGATTGATTATCCATTAGCTTGCATTAAACTTAAAATATGCATTCCCTTTGAAAATTTCTTTTCTTTCACTCCCAATTGTAAAGTTATTAAATATATAGCAATGTATGAAAAACAACTGCTTTAAGACAGACCAAATGATGCTTGTGGTTCCTAGACATCCATCTGCTGAATTGTGTATCACATTCAAACACATTCTTAGTCTCACCAAGAGTTATGTGGGCTCAGTTCTTAGAATCATTCTGCCTCTGTCACAGTGAGAGGGCAGAGATCAGAAAGTTAAGGAGATAAGATGTAACAGATCAGTAGCATGGAGCAATAATGGAAGTTCAGGGTTGTAGGTGTAAATTATTGATGGTCACTGAATCCCAGATGGGAAAATGAAATGGTAGGACTAGCTGATATGAGATTTATTTGGGATCATCATATAGCTGTTGTTTGGCTCTTCTTTTAAAATTGGTTTCATGTATTTACATGAACATAAAATAATAAGTAAGTAATTGTATTGTCCAGAATGTTAGAAATACTTTCATTACTAAACTCTGTGGCAGGGATCCCTTTTAAGATGTTTTATCAAACCATTATGGCAGATTACATATATAATATTAAATTGTTGCATGGAACTACCAACTAGTGAGAAATGTTTGCTTTGCTGGTCTCAGATTATCAGCCTGGGAAACTTGGGATTTCTGAGTTTGGAAATGTGTAAGAGTTTACCAGGATCCAGAAAATAAGTGATATTAACTTTTTAGACTTCCTTAGACTAGAGAGGGAAAAAATAACTTAGGTATCATTCATGAGAGTGAAATTATTTTAAAATGGATTTTATTTAGTAGAATTTATGTTCTGTGTTCTAGTGTGGACAAAATTGCTACCTTTATGTGGGAAAGGCATGTGGCAATTTTGCCTGCCACTGGACAGTCTGCAATGTATGGAGACATTTTGAATTGTTTCTGCTGGAGAGGTTCTATTAGTAGTTATTGGGTAGAACCCACAGATGTTGCTAAATTTCCCCTAGCACATAGGACAGATTCCACAATGAAGAAAGTTAATAGCGCTAAATCCCAAAATATCAATAGTGCCAAGTTTGAAAAGCTCTGAGTTAAATGCAAAGCAGACACTGAGAAAAGAAGTGAAGAAAGGCTGAATAGAGGACAAGTTGGGAGAAGTATGAGGAAGGAACAAACAAGTTATTTGTGCAGGAAAAGGGCAAATGTCAATGAAGGGAATACCTGTGTGCTATTTCCAGCTGTAACTCAATGGAGGAAGTCTCACAGATATCTCCTGGGTAAATAGAAGGGAAATGTAGAAAGGAGAGATGCATAGTGTCCTATTAGTCTAAGGGTGACATGAGGAGATGTAGGTTTCCCATATACTCAGAGTGAACTGTGGAAGCTGGCTGGGAGGTAGGCTAAGAAGTCACCCCAAGAAGCACCACCATGGGATAAGGAGTTTAGCTCAGAGGAATGTACATGCTCTTCCCATAGAGAATTGGAGGAGACACAATGTGTACCATGGTTAGCACCCAGTCTATCTAAGTACAGGGACTTCAGCACATGGGCCAGCCAGGACTAGCTTTATAATGATTAATCATGATGGCTCCACCATCCCGAATGGGGTAGGTACCTTTATAAGACTTGTAGATCTTTTATAAAGAAACTCTTGCCTGACCATCTCTTGCCACATGAGGACATACTGGTCCTCCCTAGAGATGTAAGGGCAAAGTTCCAACCTTTTTTTCCTTCTCTTTTCTTTTTTTTTTTTAAAAATTTTATTTATTATAATTTGTTATATATGACAGCAGAATGCAATTCAATTCATGTTACACATATAGAGCACAGTTTTTCATGTTTCTGGTTGTACATAGAGTCACACCATTTGTGTCTTCATACATGTACTTAGGTTAATAATGCCCATCTCATTCCACTGTCTTTCCTACTCCCATGTCCCCTCTTTCTTCCCCTCCCCTTTGCCCTACCTAAAGTGTGTCTCTTCTTCCCATGTCCCCCCCATCCCCATTATAAATCAGCCTCCTTATATCAGAGAAAACACTGGGCATTTTGTTTTTTGTTTTTTTGGTATTGGCTTACTTCACTTAGAATTATATTCTCCAACTCCATCCATTTACCTGCAAATGCCATGATTTTATTCTCTTCTGATGCTGATTAATATCCTATTGTGTATATATACCACATTTTCTTTATCCATTCATCCACTGAGGGGCAACTAGGTTGGTTCCACAGTTTAGCTATTGTGAATTGTGCTGCTATAAACATTGATGTGGCTATGTCCCTGTAGTATGCTGTTTTTAAGTCCTTTGGGTATAGACCAAGGAGTGGGATAGCTGGGTCAAATGGCAAAGTTCCATTTTGAAAGCAGAGAATAGCCCTCCTCGGGCATCAGTCATCCCTTCACCTTGATCTTGGACTTTATAGACTCATGAGAAATAAATATGTTGGTTTTAATTTACCAGTCTGCATTTTTTATAGGTGCATAGATTAATACAGAACCCACTGCTTCTCTGAACACACTCTCTATGTTAAATGCTACTATTGGTTGTTCACATACAGGGACAAAATCCTATGAGTTTAAATGTAGGAAGTGGAAGAGAAAAGCCTGAAGACTCTTTAAGAGGAAAACAAACAGTGACATGGAGGTAAATCTTTGAACATTTACAAGATGCTAGTACAGTAGGTAAACATGTGTAAAGTGGCCCGAAAAATTCTTCAACAGGATTGAATTTACCTGAAAGCTTACACAGTAAGTTATCTGACAGAGGCTCAAAATTAGGCATGGAAAATATTTTGGTTTTTATACCTCTGCTAAATGGACAGTTGTATCTATGAAATACCATACCTGTTAAAACACTTCTAGTGCTTTTTATTTCTTGACATTGAATAGAAAACTGTGAGAGACAGGATCTTTGAAATGCCTGATCATTACTTTCCCTTCAAGTTACTGTTTCATTCCTAGAAGTTATATCCTTTAATGATGTAGAGGCCAGCTGCCAATAATTTACATTTTGGCAGAACCATCCCATCTCATTAATTCCTACTTATTCTTTTTATGTCAACTTAAACTTCTCTTCCACATGGAAACTTTCCATGACCATTCCAGATTAGGTTTAAAGGCCCTGAAATACATGTTTTAGGCACTTACCAAACATTTTTTATAGTTCTTTATTGAATTATTCATTTTCTTTGAGGGCAAGGTCATTGTTTTTGGGTTGCCACTGCCTATCCAGTGCCTAGTACGGCACTTGACACATTGCAGGCATTAAAGAATGTGGATTTCTCTACATCATTAAAAATCTGTTGAAATCTGCAATGACAGTCAAATTTTAACAGCTAATACTGTCAAACCTCCCTCCCCCCATTTCTCTACATTCAAAAACCTTATTTCTGCCACACATCTGCATATCATTTATGAAAATTGTTTTTAAAGAATCAACTTGGAAACTATACTGCTTTCTATTTCCTGGGTAACAAAATAAGACCATGATGTGTAAGAGTGGCAATGATAAATTGGATATGTGGATATTGGATTGTTATACAAAGCCAAATGCACTGCACATATGCATTGGTTTCTTTTGCATAAGACAGAAGGTGTGGTCAAACAATAAAAGATCATGGGTTTTACAAGTTGGCAAGTCCAGACAGTATGTTAGCTCCAGTGCTTCACAACTTATTGATATTAAAAATAACTTACCTGGATGTCTACTTCTTAATAGGCAAAATGGGACAAAATACCACCTACTTGTCTCTTTGTTAAATAACAGTTTGTAGCTCATACTTCTAATTCTGCATATGGGAGACAACAGCTGAACTAATTTCTTAAAGACACATGTACTGCCTGAAAAAGGCCCTGTTACCTTTCATCTTCCTATGTTCAAGCTCATTGTTGATTATAGTAATCCAAGTTATAATTCTTTCTCTTCTTTTGTACTCATGGTGTGTTATATAACATTTACTAGGCTGCTGGTGATTAATTTATGACCTTGTTTCACCACCCAAACACAAAATCTAGGCCATATCTTAAAAGCAGGGAATTTCCCTTGACAGATCATGCTAGTAAGCATTTAAAAAATGCACCTCCTCTGAACCCAGGGAGGCAAGGTCTGTAGAATGCCAGTATCTCAATCTCTCATCCTGCTTAAAGACCTGGTGCAACATGGAGTTAACCAAATGGAAGTGCTGATACAGAGGTATTTCATGATGAAACTTTTGACTAAAACTATAATTTCCCTGACTTTTAATCCCACCACTCTAAATTGGGGGCAAGAAAATAATTATGTATGGTCTTGAAATCAATTATTATATTAAAAAAATCAACTGGATACAAATCGATTATCCATTTTTTGATTAAAATTTCTGAAATTGTATTTCCACAGCCTTCTAGATAAAGTGCCAGCTCTGTGGTTTCAGGTAGCTTTCTGGGATCTGGTCTTTCCCTTTCTCTCCTACCTGAAAGTCATCCCCATTTTATACTATGCTCCAGCCATGTTGAAATACTTGTGATTTTCAAATAAACTGTTCTCTCTGACCCAACTCTTCTCAGTAAAGTTCATCACTTTCTCCCACTAGACCTTGCACTTGAGTTAGCTCATTTAACAAATATTTATCAAGAGCCTTTCATGTTCCAGTGACAGTAGGAGGTTCTTGGAAAGGGCAGCATTGAATACATGACCTCTTTTCTCAGAGAGTTTGAGATCTGATAAAGGGAACATGTAGATACATAAAAGCTGAAAGATGATACAGTAGAGATGCAGATGGCACACAATGGTGGAAATGAAAGATTCTGAAGACATCAGCAGATTTGGAGATAGATACAGGAGTTGACAGTTGAACTGAGTCCTAAATGAGAGTAATAGACTGAGAGAGCTGTGGAGGAACTTAGAACTGTAACACAGCCTGGAGTGTCAGGAAAAATATTTGGAAGAACTACAAAATAGCAGAATAGCAGTTAGAAGTTAATAATGTGGGTAGGAATCACAGGTCTGAGTCTGGTTTCTGAGTCGGGCTTCATTTTCTCTGTGTGTACATCCTCTAAGTTCTCTCAGACTCAATGTCCTCATCTATAAAAGCCATCAAAAACACTTTTCCACAGTGTCAGGAAAACTAAGTGAGAACACATAAAGCACTAGCTTGAACATTCTAAGAGGTCAAAAATATTACTTCTTAGCCTACACCATTATTCTGGAGGCTCTGACATTGTGTGATGGGAAGGTATATAATAAACATATAAAAAGATAGAGAGGCACCAGCCTAAAAGGTAGGTGTGCCATAAATTCTAGACAACAAAGTAGCTCTTTAAGGTTTCCACATCCCAATCCCAGAAGCTGTGAATGTTTGATTATATTGCAAAAGGAATTTAGGAGATATAATTAAGGATCTTGAGTTGGGCAGGGCATACTGAATTATCTGGGTGAGCTTCATGTGAAAACAGAGATTTAGAAGGGGAATATGGAATCAAGAGAGTCAAAATTAGAGAAAAACTCATCAGAAGTCAGGTTGAAGAAGGAGAATTTGAAGAGGGAGGAAAGCCCCATGAATTAGGGAAAACTGGCAGCCTCTGGAAGCCGGAAAAGGCAGGGGATCACAGTCACCTAGAGCCACTGGAAGGAGTATAGCTGTGCTAACATCTTGATTTTAGAACTTCTGACCTCTAGTATTGAGGATAAATATTTATTTATCCATTATAGGATAAATATTTATTTTTTAAGTCACTTAGCTTTGATGATTTGTTAAAGCAGCAATAGAAAACTCTAATGCATAGAAACATATTATGGACTTATACTTCATCCTATGATCGATGGAAATCCATTACAATCTTCATAAAGAAATCATGCTGTCAGATATGCAATTTAGAAACGATATTATAATTGCAATCAAAAATTTGGATTGGATTCTTGACAAAGTTCCAAAACATAGTTAAGAAAAGATAGCTTTTTAACAAATGGGAAAACAAGGCAAACTTTTATCCACAAGTGGTAGAATAAGACTAGATACGTTTCTCTCACCCTGCACAAAAGTAATCTCAAAATGGATCAAAGACCTAGGAATTAGACCCAAAACTATGCAGCTCCTAGAAGACAATGTGTGGTTAACACTTCAACATACAGGCACAGGCTACAACTTTCTCAATAGGACACTTAAAGCTCAGAAAATAATGTAGTTAGTAAACAAGATGTTATCAGCAGAAATTGGGATCCAATCCATCTCCCGTGGTGATGAAGAATTAACACCAGGGATGTCAAGGTAAGCAAGAGCTACAAGTTTTATTTAAAGGAGACTGAGAGGCTCAGAACTCCCAGTGTGGTACATGGAAGGGCCAAGAATGAAAAGGGTCTCTGGGCATAGGAGGAGAAGTCAACTAACCTTTTGTAACTCATTCTTCAGATTTTAATTGGTACTTGGAGCTCAGGCTGACTTGCATAATTATCTTTTGGTGAGAATGGAATCTATGTCCCTTTAGGGAAATAAATGTTGTTGCTTGACATGCTGGAGCATATTCCAAAGGGTGGCCTTAACATCTGCCCTCCTTATTAACCCTCACCATGTCTTCTTAATCTGACTGCCTATTTCCCCTACCTTAGCAACAAATTAAAAAGCTTCTCCACAGCTTAGATGTTATGGTTTAGATATGTGATGTCTACCAAAAGCTCACATGTGAAACAGTGTAAGAAAGTTTAGAAGTGAAATGACTTGGTTATGAGAACCTTAACCCAATCAGTAAATTAATCCCCTAATAGGGATTAACTGGTAGTAACTGTAGGCAGGTAGGGTGTGGCTAGAGAAAGTGCGTCACTGTGGGCAAGACTTTCGGGTTTATATTTTTCAGAGTAGGGACACTCTCTGCTTCCTGGTGCCATGCTCCCAGTTGATTTCCTCTGCCAACTCTTCCACCATATGTCCTGCCTCACTCTGAGCCCTGAAGAGTGGAGTCCACTCTCTGTAAACTGAGATCTCTAAAATAGTAAGTTGCCAAATAAACTTTTCCTCCTCTAAAATTTTTCTTTTCAGATCTTTGGTCACAAAGCAAAAGAGCTGACTAAAAAGAAGGAAATAATTGAAAATGTGAAGAGAGAGCCTATAAAATGGAAGAAAACATTTGCTAGCCACTCTTCTTACAGAGAATTAATATCTAGAATACATGTAGAAGTCAAAAAAATTTAACATCAAAAATAAAAAACAGGTACCTCAATTAAAATATGGGCAAATGAACTAAACAGACACTTATCAAAAGAAGAAAAACAAATGGCAAAAAAATGTTCAACGTCATTAGCAATTAGAGAAATGCAAATCAAAACTATACTAAAATTTCATCTTATTCCAGTCAGAATGGCTGCAAACAAGAATACAAATAAAGTAAATGTTGGAGAGGATGTGGAGAAAAAGGAACACTTTACACTGTTAGTGGAATTGTAAATTAATAAAAACACCATGAAAATAAGTATGGAGGTTCCTGAAAAGAGAAGGCATGGAACCACCATATAACTCAGCTATCACACTCCTTTGTGTTTATCTTAAAAATTAAAGACCTCATACTAGGGCAGTACATGCATACATTTGTTCACAGCAGCACAGTTTACAATAGCCAAACCATGAAATCAACCTAGGTATCTCTGAATAGATGATAAAAAAATGTGGAAAATATACATAATGTAATTTTATTCAGCCATAAAAAGGATGAAGTTGTATTATTTGCAAGAAAGTGGATGGATCTTGAGAATATTTTATTAAGTGAAATTAGGCAAACTCAAAAATCAAGGAATGCAATGGTGTATTCCTGTAATTGGAGAGGCTCAGGAGGCTGAGGCAGGAAAATTGTAAGTTCAAAAGAAGCCTCAGAGGGCTAGGGTTGTGGCTCAGTTTTAAAGCACTTGCCCAGCATGTGTGAGGCACTGGGTTTGATTCTCAGCACCACATATAAATAAATGAATAAAATAAAGGTCCATCAATGTCTAAAAAAAAAACAAGTCTCAGTCTCAGCAATTGACTGAGGTCCAAAGCAACTTAGTACGACCCTGTCTTAAATAACAACAATTGGTGATATTACTCAGTGGTTAAGCACCTCTGGGTTCAATCCCTGGTACCAAAAAAAAGTCAAGAAATTATGTTTCTTTTTCTTTCTCATACGTTAAAGCCAGAGAAGAAAAAGGGAAAGGAAGTTATATGGGCTGTGGCTCTCATGAAAATCAAATGGAAATCAGAAAAAAAAAAAAAAAAAAGGAACAGGGTGAAGTAGGAGGGGAGGGAAAGGGAAATACTGGGAATGATATTGGCCAAATTATATTGTTGATGTGCATGCACGAATAAGTACAAACAAATCCTATCATTATGTGTAACTGAAATGCATCAGTAAAAAGTATGGAAAAATTGGGATCAGAGATGAGCAATTCTTTAAGGAAGGAAAATCAGATGGAAAAATTTTTCAGCCTAGACCTCAAAGTAAGCAAGGTTGAATAAAAGAGCTATTAAGCAATGGAATCAAGTTTTATGATCTGTGAAGCTGATAGAAATTATAAGTCTATGGGAACAAATATACAAAATTCCTAATGCAAAAGTAAGAATGAGAGCAAATATTCATTCAGAGTGAAAAAGAAACATAAAAGCTTTTTATTTAATAAAGTGATAGATGCCACACCATGAAATTTTAGAAAAAGATCATATTTTTATAAACTGTTTAACACAACAGTTAATAGTGTTATTTTCCCAATCTTTCCATGTGCCATTCTGAGGCCTTGGAAAAGATTAAGCACACTAGAAGCCCTAAAGCTTAACTGCATTAGTTTAATAGCAAATTTGCTTATGAATTGAATATACAGAACTGGAGATTCAATGAATGGAGGAACAGAAAATAGTTGGGGGAGATGGTATGAGCACCTTGAAGGATGTTGGTTCCTCTCACATAGCATTCAGAGCATGATCATGCTGTAAGTTATCATCTGTCTGCTTAACAAACTGAATTCCTATAGCATAGATACTTGCATCCTGACTGGCACTGTCCATCTGCTCCAGAGCAACTTTTGAGTGAATGATTAAATGTTATAATATATGCAATTTCAACTGAAACTTGAATGCATATTTTGCATTTTAAACATATATAGCTTAAGTTTATGTTGTATGATGATATTATATAAAGACATTAGAGCAACTTTTTGTAAGGTAAAAATGCCTTACCACCACTGTACACCATGAGCTGTAACAGAAAAATATTTTTTATCACAGAAGTTTTTAATTTAAGAAAAAAGCCTCTAAATGTTCCAAATGACTTTATCCACAAAAAGTTATGTTTAAACACCAACAAATAATTATGAGTATATAAAGTCAATATATATATAATTGTAACGTAAAATAACTGGTAACAAAATTCAACTTGTTTGCAGTATTATATATTAGACTATGAGCTAATTATATTTTCCATTAATTGTTTGTTAATACATAAAGTCTTAGTTTTACTTTGGACCAAGTTCTAAGATTTTAAGTACAAAAATTCAATATATTATAAACTTTATTACATCCAATCTAAATGTATTTATTCCATCAAAGGTGACAATATCCACTCACAAAATATTGTACCAAAAAAATTGTATTCAAATCAGGTATACCGTCTACAATAAGCAGAAATTATGGCATGGAAATAATTATCTTACAGCCTATAGTCAAGTAAATACTTATAAGTCTAGAAAGTATAATGGATGAGAGCTAGAGAATAAATCTTTTCAGTACCAGCTTTCTAAAGCAAACTCAGATAATTAGATAACAATTTTGGTCACATATTTTGTTCAAAATCATTAATGCCATCTAGGTTTTTTGATATAGCATTGATGAATTTTAGTATTGGTAAAAGAATGATCCTTGCAACATATGTCTATTTGCATACACAAATGAGAGAGAGCCAAGAGTCACAGTCTTAGATGACCATGAACAAATCAGTCTCCACATGTCATCATGTCAGTTTCAAAGCAATAAAATAGCACAGTATATATATCATATCAGTCTGTAGCAAGTATAAGTACTTGCTTTTTTCCAACCATATACTATGTATAGGATACTGCTTTATGGTGTTAAAGAGGATAACATAATGTCTGAAATTTCAACAAATTCATTAATTTGTAGATCCAATTTGTTATACTCAAGATCAAATTAGGCACTTAGGAAATCATATAGCAAAAGGTTGCAATAGCTGTTCTTAATTTTTGCACCAATTGCTATTAGAATTTGAGACTATATATATTCATTCTAGAGTTCTAGAGTTTGGCAAATATCATTCATTGAGAGATGCATTTCCATTTTGAAATAGCCAAAAGGAAAAAAAAATGAAAGGCATTCTGATGAACAATGTGCCTGATTAAACTGCCTAATACTATTTCTGGTCAGATACAAGATATCACTCTAAGGAGTGATAAGGAAATGAGTCCGATTTTCTTTTTGTGGCTAGGAAAGTAGGTAAGGTGATTCTAAAATGGTTTTGAATGATGCTAGGTTCAGGCAAAATGTGCAGTGACTTCCAAGTAAATGATTTGAATAGGGTGTCTAGCACTTGGATGTGTAAGCTAATCATTTAGAGGTACCTATTACAATCTGTCCATTTTATCTATGATCCAGACTCATATAGTTCTTATATAATATTCCCTTTATATTAAAAATATCAAAAGCATGACTTCACATTCTATGAAGTATTTACTATATATTATCTTGAGACCAGAATAACTTGATTTAATTCCAATTAGCAATTAAATAATTGAATTCTAATTATATCAAATGAGTTCCAGATACTGAGAAATTGCTTAACTAATGTATAATTTATCCACACCAATTAGGGTTACATGATTATATTATGAACCTCACACTAATCCTGTTCCAGAAAGAAGGTTAAAACAGAAAATACTAAATAATAACCCAGATGATGATTTATAGAGAAGTTATGGACCTAAATTAAAAATTAAAAAAGAAAAAATATAGCTTAGTATTCAAATAAAACCCTGCATAGTTTAAAACTGTTAATTACCCTGAGGCGGAGATTTAATTCAATAAATAGAAACAGCCATTTATCTTCAGATGCTATGCTAGTGTATTATATTTCCTAGTGTGGTGGATTAAAATTGAAGTGTGACTGGCATTCTACACTGGTAATTGGAAGATTTTCTTGTCTTTTGTTATATCTAGCCAAGAAATCACTAGAGTGCTTAGGGAAAAAAAAAAAAAAAAAAAAACATAGATCCAGTCTCTCATTAAATACATGGAACCAAATATCTCCGAGAATTTTCTTCTTTTTTATAATCTTATATTTTGGTCCATAATTATTGTCATTGAATAATTTTAAATGAATTGCATGTTGGCTTCTTAAATTTCTAGGATTGTATATTTTAATGATTTTGTTTCTCACAGGATCTCAGAACACACGAATACAATTACTGAGACATATCTAAAAGTTACATTTTTCTGAGGTACAGAAATCTTTATGCTTATATTCATCTCTCATTCATTATTGTTTTAATAACAAATTTACAATAATTTGGATCACTTTATGAATCTGTGTCAATGAATAAACAAGATTTGGCTAAGAAATAAAATATTGATTACTTTTATTCTACATGTGCACTGTTTAGACAAAAGGAGTGTTCATTTGCTCTTTAAATATCATCTGACTGTTAAATCCCTGTTCACCTGAAAATAGGTTCACAATGAAATTTATACCTTCAGGGCAAGGTTGGAGTATTTTAACAGAAGTTTGGCAACTCTGTAATTTATGTTTGCTGCTTATGTAAATCAATTGCTATAAAAATAACCAATACTTAGTTTAGGGCTCCATTTTTATTGAGAGCATGAGTCACCCATGCTAATTGGGAAACATGCAGAAAAACAGTTCTTAAACTTCATTTTTAAAAGTTCAACTGTTTTCATTCACTTCAAAAATAATGAAGAATGTTTTACCAAAGCCAAGTCTTCTCAAAGTATAAAATAAAAATGGATTAGAGAAGAGAGTTCTCTCAGGGTCTCATCACCTTCGTCTCTCTTTTTCCTTCCTCAGTGGGAGCTGTTTTTCAGCAACCTTGACCTAATGCATTGCTGCTGAGTTTTCTTTCTAGATTCTGTTTCATTTTGCCCCAGTTTTTATTTGCTTATCACTTATAGCTCTTATGTTAAATATATATTTCCTTTAATGGACCCTCCCTCTAAACTTTTCAAAAGTCTTATTTATTTTTTATTTTTAACTTTAAAGTAAGTAGTTCCAGACCAAAAGATTCCCAGAAGTTGCCCTTTTTTTTAACTGAAGAAAACTGAATGTGAATTGTTTGAATTGTTTGAACTTAAACCAAGAAGCTTCAGGGACAGATTGTTACCTTTCTTCGAAATGTTTTGCAGAATCTAGGGCACTCCGGGTGCTGAGTTATCCACTTAAAGAACTCCTTTCTTTGCTCATAAAAAGAGCGGGCAAGCATTTATGAAGCTAATGCTGAAAGGCAGAATAAATCCTTAAATCCTCCTCAACTTAAGACTGTTGAGAAAATAGCTTACTGAGGACTTACAATCTTGTTTCTGAAACACCGCTCAATTTTCCCCAATGGATTGCTTTATTCATAATGTGAAAATTTAGTATCAAAATGTCAAATAAAGGGGAGAATATTATTTCATATAATCATAAACGTTAGCACACAAGAGGGAATGCATGTTTAGGTACCTAGGGCAGAATTCTGCTTTGGAACAGACTGATTAAATATGACATGTATTAAAAATTTCAAGTATGTACACATATATTTTACCCTTCTAAAACAGGTCAAAATTACCATGGCCTATTCAGAATGGTTAGAGGTATATGTATGTAGGTGGATAAATAAATACATGCATACATTATTTGTACATACATACATAGATACATAGGTGTGTGTGTTAAGAAGACTGAAAGAGAAGCACAGAGACATCTTGATCTGACTTGAACTTCTGTCCTTGTACATTATTCCCTTTTAAATTTATCTCTTATTATGCAAAAGAAGGGTAAATGTTGCAAAGAATCTCTGTGTCCTCATTATAGAACTTCAACAATTATCAATGATTTACCATTCTTGTTTCATCTAGTCTACTGCCAATTTTTTCTGGGAGCATTTTAAAGCAAATTCCAGGTTTCATTTGGATTGGCCTATAAATATTTTGGTCTCTGTGTGTATCTGATGAATAGGTCTCTGTTGAAAATGAAAACTGGCAAGTTTAGACATATCTGATCTTAATGCAAGAATCATATAATCAATCATTCATAACCTTGTTCTTTATTAAGTTTATTGGCATACTGAAGGTCTAAGAAGTGAGGAAATGTTTAACCTGTAAAACGACTATTATTTCTGCTAAAAGAAGAATATGAAAGGTCAAGCTAAAGCCTAAAGGCCTGCTCTGACCTTCCCAGTCCTCCTAAGTTTTCCTGCACTAACCACACTATCTATCAGGTATTTCCCCATTTGATGGCACAATAGATAGAGAGTATTGTGAGAAAGGAGGCGATGTTAATATTGGCCAACATGAAACATAACTGGTATTTTGAAGATGATGCAAAATATTTATTTTTCCTATCAAGTTATCTTTGAGTTCATATAACTTACCTTAGATGAGCAACAGATCTTCAGGTCTTAGTTTCCCTTCTTTATTTTCCTAACCTCAGTCACTCTATCCCAATTCCTTTCAGTTGTTTCTACCTTCCCACCCTTCCCCAGAGTAAATTTCTATTCTGTAATCATGCAGTAATACCTGGAAAGATTCATTCTTTGTTCTTCCTTGGAAAGCCTCTCGGATTTTAGAACAACGTTTAGTTTTTTAAAGATTATATTTTTTGCAATATTGACAATAGGTTGCCAAACAGTGACAAAAACCAAACCAAACCAAAATTTTAAAAAAATCCCACAAATCCAGTTATAATTAATGAAATAAAATTAAACTTACCATTAGATAACTATGTACAACTACTAGCCTGGAAAACATTACATAAATATGCTTTAGTCAGCTTTTTCACTGCTATGACTAAAAGATCTGACCAGAACAACTTTAGGGGAGGAAAAATTTACTTAGGGACCCACAGTTTCAGAGCTTTCAATCCATAGACAGCAGACTCTACTCTTCAGGGCTGAAGATAAGGGTGAATATCATGGAGGAAGAACTTGGCAGAGGGAAGCACCTCACATTATAATCAGAAAGCAACCATACAAGTATATACCCCAAAGCCACACCCCCAATGCCCCATCTATTCCAGCCACACCCCACCTGCCTTCAATTATCACACATCAAGTGATTAAACCACTAATTGGGTTAAGGTGCTCACAATTCAATCATTTACCCTCTGAACCCTCTTACATTGTCTCATGTGTGAGGTTTTGGGGGACACCTTGCATTCAAACCGTAACAAAATATCTCGTAGATCTAAAGTTTTTCTGCTTTAAGTGTGAAAAACAATCACATTCTTTTTAGAAGATATATTTTGCAGATGTAGCAAAATTTCAAAATACTCATAACTTTTTTATTGGAAAATAATCTGAGCACAGAAATCAATTTCATATGTTTATTGTCAATACAAGACCTTTATAAAGAATGTTTGCAATAATGCTTTCCATAGTTGTCAAGATTAAAATACAATTGAATATTTAATACTAAAGAATTACTGAAAAAATGATATGATTAAAATGTTTTATGAATTAGTATATGCTAACTATATACGAATTGACTTAAAAGAACTTCTATGAGGTATGGTTAAGAGAAAAAGCAACATTGAGACTAGTAGACATAATTTCATTTTGTCAAACAGTGAGTATATTCACAAACACATAATCATTCATATAGAATCTAGAGATATACATGGAAAACATTATGAAGGTGGGAGACAGGGACAACAGTTTCAGTGATTATATAAGAGGATGAATGGGGTAAGAAAGGAAACTCACCATAAATAGTATGGTTCTATTATGAAAACATATATATTTGTGAATACATAAATATGTTCTAGTGTGGCTATCGGAAATAATGACTATTTCAGGGCACTTATTCATTATAGTGAAGATTTACTGGTCATTTAATTAATGAGGAAGGGAAAAACAAGAAAAGGAAGGGAGAGTGGGGAAGGCTTGCTTGGCCATGTTGGTTGCCCATTTGAGGCCAATGGTTGTGCCTCCAGAGAGACTAGATAATGTTTGTGTGACCTCCCCTAATAATTCTTAACCTAATGGTGTGAGTGCAAAGAAGTTAAATGGTTTTAACATGAGTTTAGGTTTTGCCCTACACAGATAATGGAAGGCAAGAAATGCAAAGAGGTTAAGATCATTTACAACAAAGTGATTATAATGACAAACCATGGAATCTACTCTAGGCAAAGAATAAAATGTAAATGGAGGATAACTGGTAGAATAAACCCAGCAAAATCAATGATGTAAAAATTTTGATAAAGTCAATGAAAATTCACATGAGGATCTTGATTGAATTGGAAGTAAAGAGTATGTCAGAAGCTTGAAAGCATCCATTAGTTAATATTTATCTAGTATTCAGAAAAGCTTTAAGACTAGAGATTTGTAAAATTGTCCACATTTGTGAAAGCTGAAAACATGTTCTAACCTTCTCTCGCACTCTTCAACCTTTAGTGCCTTTTGAGAACTCCAGCATGACTACTGCAGTAGTCACATCACCCAGGTGACAGTCGTCATGTCATCCAGTACTCATGGCACACAAGGTGACCATAGCTAACTTTCAAGTTCTGTAGGATACACAAAGTCATTAAGGTAGTCAGCCTAGAATTTTATAGTGGTTACTAATGCCCAAACTGTTTTATAAATGACACTTGACACATTAATATATATATATATATATATATATATATATATATATATATATATGTTTTTAAACATAACTCTGCATACAAAATTTTTTTTAATTGTAGATGGGCACAATACCTTTATTTTATTTATTTATTTTAATGTGGTGCTGAGGATTGACCCCAGTATCTCACACATGCTAGGCAAGTGCTCTACCACTGAGCCACAATCCCAGCCCCAAATTAATATTTTTTGAGAAACTCCAGGTATGTTTGAGTTGACCATGAACCACCTGTGTCTAACTTAGCATATAAACACCTTCTTCTTACAGGCAGGCACAGTGTCTTAATGCTGAACCTAAGTCTCTAGTAAACAGTGCTTTGTGGAATCATGGGTTTGCCCCCTCTCTCAGCATCTTCCATCTCTGGAAGCCACTTCTTTTACGCTGGGCTTCCCCTAACACCTGACATCTTAGGATAGATTTATACTACTATATGGTGTTTGACCTTGCATCTCTGTATTATGAAACTGAGTGAGTCAGCACATTGTCCAAGAGCATTATTTTTGGAAGATACCAGTGCAAAAAAAAAAAAAAAAAAAAAAAAAAGCTAATATTAAGTAAACTATCTAGAGTAGGAACTATGAACTACCTATATAAATGCAAACCCAACTCATCCAACACAACTCCCCTTAGCCAGATTCCCAAATGCATGTGACTCCTCTTGCCCTATTTAGAAAAATAGGCAAGTGTAATGGAGGGGATGGTGAAAAAATAAAACTGTTTTTTACTGAATACTATCAAATATTTTACTTTTACAACTTTTAATGAAATATTTGGATTCATGCGTATTGTTAAAACTCTTCCTAGGGTGTTGAAAGAACCTCTTGCCGCGTTAAATAAAGCACATTTGAAATTTCTTATATGTTTCCCTTTTGTTTCTCAGGACTCTTTATCAGGGGATGTACGTGAGAATTAAGAGAATGGAAGTGTTAAATTTTTTAAATATAAAAATATTCATTGCCAACACAGATCCACTTTACATATGCATGTACAATATGTATCTCAATGCTTTGTGCTTAAGAGACATGATAAGATGGTAAAACATAGGAAGCCCTAGCCATGGACAGGCATCTTGCTCAAAGGCTTCTCTGGCACCAGTACTTGTATTTTCCTTTCCTTTGGTGCCCCAGGGATTTCTACCCTGGATTCACAAGCTACAAAGGGCGAAAGATAAACCTTTGCTTTATAAGGATACCATTTAAAAAAAAAAAAAAGGACTTCACACTGTTTTGATAAATATAGTTTAATAAAAAGGAGACAGAGAATTTGATTATCAGATAATGACTTTCCTAACAATTGCCTATGACTACATATTCTAGGGGAGTCTTTATTATGCTGTTTCCCACTATATGTGTACCCCCTTTAATTCCCTGTTTGCAGTAAATCTAATTCCAATAGTTCACCATTTCTTATTCTAATGAAATTCTTTATATGTGGCTTTCTCTGTCTATGGAGTAGTTCTTCCAAACAATTCCTGAAAGAGGGACCGATGGGTCAGTGAATGTGTTCATTTACAAAGTTTGTGAGATGGCCCAGCTGTCCTCCATATGTGACTTTCATAGATAGTTCATGATTATGTATTTTTTGAACAGTTTGCCATCTGGGCTGTTAGGTCACATACAAAAGTTAAGGTAAATGGTTGTAAAAGGGCCTAAAACAGCCCAAGAGAATTTTGGGTTTGAATCTACAACATTCTATATATACACAACCACAATGTTCCAGCTAGCCAAGTTTACCAGTCTGTAGGATCTTTAATATAGATGCAGCTTCTTAGGAAACTCAGTTCACAACTTCATCAGATCCAAAATGCTATTTCCCTAAGAAAACAGCAAATAATTTGTATTTCATGTTCTCCCAGATGTCAATTTTTATCTTGTTTAACTCCCAGTTTTTGTAAATATAACATACACATTTTACATGATTTCTACCATGATACATAAACTTTCTGAACAGAGCATTTAAAAATGAGATAAATATAAGGTTAACAATAAGAGGTTACGTTATATTATATTATAAATGTATTAAAGTTTTGTTATTACTGATTCTTTTGTGGTCTTCCAATATTATTTTTCTTTACTAAGTGGCTAAGGGTTGAGAGGTAAGATTAAGAATACATTATATCAGTGCTTCCTCTCCATTATTCAACTACTTCACTTTCATCTTTTTAGTTTCACCATGTTTCAAAAGAGAAGAATATGCAATAGTTCTAGAAAAGTGAATGTTTTTGTTTTTCAACAACAACAACAACAAAAAAAATCAAAAACTTAAAACAATTGCCTTTAAAAACACTGTCAGTTCAGTTACTAGAACACTTACCACGATGAAATTTATGGTATTTTCGGGTTTATGACAATGTGGATAAAAGTCAGTTCTCAAATTTGCCTTTATAAAAACTTAATCAAGTGTTTAATTATTAAGCTATCTTAACTGAATAGGGTAGATATTTGAAGACTAGAAAGGAATTTGTGTATAATTATTTTCATGCTCAAATACTTCCTTGCTCAGAATTGTACAGTTTGGGAAACTGGTTAAATCTCATTTGTTTTGAAATTAACTGCTGCATCATACTTTCATTGATTAATATAACTTATCAAACTCTGGAGGTGATGAATTAGTATTTATTTGTATCTGTATTTTTTGAGACAATTATTTAGATGAATATGTTATTTATTTTTTAAATTTTTATTAAGGTTGGACAATTAAAAGTTGGCGAGAAAAATAATATGTAAAATCACAAAATATGTGGAAATACTGCCAGTATCTCACTCCCAGTTGGAGACATTCTCTGATATTTCCAGTGCACTGAAAAGAAAAGCTGCAATCACAGTTCTGTTTTGCCAAGAGCAATGGAACTGTTAGTTCTTTTAAATGAGTGAACCTAAAAAAACAAATTAAGTGAAATTATTACCTTCTTCGCTAGCTGTCAAGAGTTGCAAAGTATTCATTACCAATGACACTTGGTGGAATTCTAAACCCACCCTCTTCAGAATAAGGTCCAACTTCCATTGAAATGCTAATGAAACTAATCAGATTGTTTCTTTTTGAACTTCTTTTTGTGTTTGAGCTTAAACTCTTCTTATCTGAGATGATTTCATTTGTTGATTTATTGTTTGTCAACTTTATATAGTCCCTTGTCCCTAGGGGTGAAAGTAGGCATGAGGGATAACAACACAACAAAAAAAGTTTATTTCAAAGTCTCTAGTTTTTTTCAAAGTGATAAATCTCTTAGATTTTATTTCCACCTGGATGGCTGTGAATTTGGGTGCATCAGAATGTAAAGACTAAATAACTAACAGAAGGGTTGTCAAAGGATTATCATTTCAAAGTTAGACATGGCAGAAGGCAACTCCTGCATATTCTGGGAAAATGGCTTTGCTTAAGCTATATTTAGATGGTAGAACTAGCAAGTAAGCAGAAAAAAAAGCTTTGCATGAAGGTTAATTTTCCTATTTAGGAGAGATACTATCATTTGAAACAGGTGAGATATGTTTCATGTGGTCATACTCATTTCATTTCCTAATTTTTTTTCTTAAATACTTTTTATTTTTATACAGACATAAATCTGCAAAAGGCAGTAAAGAGTATTAAAAGAAAAGAGGGAAAAAATCTTCAGACAAGGTAAATTTAACAGAGTTTATTTAAGCATTAAAAGATTCATGAATCTCGCAGGACTGAGACCTGGAAGAAGTTCAGACAGCTCCAACTAGGCAGAAAGCAGAAGGCTTTTATAGCCTGAAAGCAGAAGCAAAGCACTGTAATGAAATCAGCTAAGGCCTGGATGCACCAGATATTAGTTCCTTATATAACAAAGTTCTTCAGTTATTCTTCAGGAAAAGCCTCCAGAATCTACTCAAGGACAGTGTGAAACCAGCTTTTCAAGAATGGACATGTACAGGAGCAGCAGCTTGTCTGGTCAATGACCTTTATATGTCACAAACTCTATATCCCCCCCCCCCCCCCACTATTTGCAGATGACATGATTCTATACCTAGAAGACCCAAAAGGGTCTACAAAAAAACTACTAGAACTAATAAATGAATTCAGCAAAGTGGCAGGATATAAAATCAACACGCATAAATCAAAGGCATTTCTGTATATCAGTGACAAAACTTCTGAAACGGAAATGAAGAAAAACACTCCATTCACAATATCCTCAAAAAAAAAAAAAAAAAAAACTTGGGAATCAACCTAACAAAAGAGGTGAAGGACTTATACAATGAAAACTACAAAACCCTAAAAAGAGAAGTAGAAGAAGATCTTAGAAGATGGAAAAATATACCCTGTTCATGGATAGGAAGAACTAACATCATCAAAATGGCGATATTACCAAAAGTTCTCTATAGGTTTAATGCAATGCCAATCAAAATCCCAATGGCATTTCTTGTAGAAATAGATAAAGCAATCATGAAATTCATATGGAAAAATAAAAGACCAAGAATAGCAAAAGCAATTCTAAGCAGGAAGTGTGAATCAGGTGGTATAGCGATACCGGATTTAAAACTATATTACAGAGCAATAGTAACAAAAACAGCATGGTACTGGTACCAAAACAGGCGGGTGGACCAATGGTACAGAATAGAGGACACAGAGACTAATCCACAAAGCTACAGCTATCTTATATTTGATAAAGGAGCTAAAAGCATGCAATGGAGGAAGGATAGCATCTTCAACAAATGGTGCTGGGAAAACTGGAAATCCATATGCAACAAAATGAAACTGAATCCCCTCCTCTCGCCATGCACAAAAGTTAACTCAAAGTGGATCAAGGAGCTAGATATCAAATCAGAGACTCTACGTCTGATAGAAGAAAAAGTTGGCTCCGATCTACATATTGTGGGGTCGGGCTCCAAATTCCTTAATAGGACACCCATAGCACAAAAGTTAATAACAAGAATCGACAAATGGGACCTACTTAAACTGAAAAGTTTTTTCTCAGCAAGAGAAACAATAAGAGAGGTAAATAGGGAGCCTACATCATGGGAACAATTTTTTACTCCTCACACTTCAGATAGAGCCCTAATATCCAGAGTATACAAAGAACTCAAAAAATTAAACAATAAGATAACAAATAACCCAATCAACATATGGGCCAAGGACCTGAACAGACACTTCTCAGAGGTTGGCATACAATTAATCAACAAGTACATGAAAAAATGCTCACCATCTCTAGCAGTCAGAGAAATGCAAATCAAAACCACCCTAAGATACCATCTCACTCCAGTAAGATTGGCAGCCATTATGAAGTCAAACAACAACAAGTGCTGGAGAGGATGTGGGGAAAAGGGTACTCTTGTACATTGCTGGTGGGACTGCAAACTGGTGCGGCCAATTTGGAAAGCAGTATGGAGATTCCTGGGAAAGCTGGGAATGGAACCACCATTTGACCCAGCTATTGCCCTTCTTGGACTATTCCCTGAAGACCTTAAAAGAGCGTACTACAGGGATACTGCTACATCGATGTTCATAGCAGCACAATTCACAATCGCTAGACTGTGGAACCAACCCAGATGCCCTTCAATAGATGAATGGATAAAAAAAATGTGGCATTTATACACAATGGAGTATTATACAGCACTAAAAAATGACAAAATCATGGAATTTGCTGGGAAATGGATGGCACTAGAGCAGATTATGCTTAGTGAAGCTAGCCAATCCCTAAAAAACAAATACCAAATGTCTTCTTTGATATAATGAGAGCAACTAAGAACAAAGCAGGGAGGAAGAGCAGGAAGAAAAGATTAACATTAAACAGATACATGAGGTGGGAGGGAAAGGGAGAGAAAAGGGAAATTGCATGGTAATGGAGGGAGATCCTCATTGTTATACAAAATTACATATAAGAGGTTGTGAGGGGAATGGGAAAATAAATAAGGAGAGAAATGAATTACAGTAGATGGGGTAGAGAGAGAAGATGGGAGGGGAGGGGAGGGGAGATAGTAGAGGATATGAAAGGTAGCAGAATACAACAGTTACTAATAGGGCATTATGTAAAAATGTAGATGTGTAACCGACGTGATTCTGCAATCTGTATTTGGGGTAAAATTGGGAGTTCAAAACCCACCTGAATCAAATGTATGAAATATGATATGTCAAGAGCTTTGTAATGTTTTGAACAACCAATAAAAAAAAGAAGCATGTAACCTGTGAAGAGGCAAAATGATCGCTTACACCTACTCAAAAGCCCCCCAAATCTCCCCTTTCTCGCCATCCAAGCAGCTTCTCTTTTGATATTAATTCCCCCAGTACCAACAAACTGGGGAGACACATTTGAGGTCTTTTTAAACTCCTGGATCCTTGCAGGCTGACCACAAAATAAAGCTTTTCTTTTTTTCTTTTTGCAAAAAATCCCAGTGCCATAGTTTTACTTCATTGGCTTCCATGAGAGTTGGGCAGCAGGCCCTTGCTCAGCAACACAAGTACTTGATGAGCTACAAGTGGGCAGTTATCTTATATCTGTACAATTCCATAGAAAGTCCTTAGTTAGAGCTTAATTGGTAGTTTCTGGTTGGTTATGCTTAAGCTTTGTTTTATTGTTTGCATTTGGCTTAATTTTGCAGGAACCCAAGGCACTAGAACCTTCTCAGCATAATGGACTTTCAAATGTGTGGGGTTTTTTTGTTTGTTTGTTTTTGATTCTGTGGGTTGAACCCAGGGGCACTCTACCACTGAGCTACATCCCCAATCTATTTTATTTTTCATTTTGTTAAAGGATCTTGTTAAGTTGCTGAGGCCCTTCCTAAAGTTCTGAGGCTAGCCTCAAACTTGTGATCCTCCTGTCTCAGTCTCCTGTGTCCATTACCATGCCTGGCTCAATTATTATTATTTTTTTAACAAGACAACTAACTCTGATATCAGATCACAGTGATCAGCAAGCACAGAATCTTATCTATCTATCTATCTATATACACATATATTTATTTATTTATAATCTATCTAAATGTAAATATATTTATATATAAGTATATATATTATATATTTATCTGTATGTATATAAATATACATATATATGTATATCTCACCTATAGCACCAAGTAGATGTGTGTGTATATTATACATATATATATATATATATATATATATATATATACACACTAAATAACTAAATATTATATAGATCTAAATAACAGAAGGGTTGTCAAAGGATTACCATTTCAAAGTTAGACATGACAGAAGGCAACTCCTCTGTATTCTGCAAAACAGCTTTGCTTAAGCTACAGCACCAAATAGAAGTGCTGTACTGAACATGGGTAGAAATGCACAAGTTCATCAATATTCCAGGACTTCTAAGTATTCTAATTGGATAGGCAAAAAATTAGAATGTTGAGAATAAACTGTTGGTTATGCTGTGGATATTTCATATATACTGATGGAGTTTGAGTATCTCAATGTTTTGAAAAGTAATTTGGTAGAAATTGTTGTAAAAGTTTATGATTGTGGATTCAGAAATTTTGAAGAAAACTAACATATAGAAATCAAAGCATTAGGTTGAAGAATAAATTTTAAAATAATTACTGAAACATTCTGGTCCTAACAACATGGGCCCATCACTAAGAGTAGGTTGGACTAGATGATATCTATCCTAATGAATGCTATGTAGTAAGAGGAGTGGTCTAACTGTTGTATCTGGGAAGAAATATATATGTGAACATGTGTATGTGAATGTTAATGTATTATGTGAAATTTTAGATAAAAAGTTATGAAACAAACAGGAACATCAGTAATTGTTACTAGGAATGGCCTTTTAGAGGTTGGCTGAAAAAGATTTAAAAGATATGTATGATGAAAGTTGTTGGGTAGGGAGAAATCTGGGCTTTGGTGGAAAATTACACATTATTCATAGTGCACTCGTCTTGGTTATCCAATAGAAGTATGAGACTGACTTTGAGCTATTTCAGAATTCTAAATTATAATTTATGTTGGTATAAAACCTTTTGCTAGATATGGTCATTTTGTCCTGAAAAGTATCAATTTACTTGCCTTTCCTTATGCAGAAGGGACCAGTTTTTCTTCTATTTGCATGTTCACTTTATTATCCTGATTTGTAAATATGTGTTTTCTTTGGATTCTTATTTGAAGAAGTTGTTAACATACTGTCGTGTCCTCATTAATAAATTAAGTAAAATCTTTAACATGTTATTATGTATGTATGAGAATCACCTTTACTTGAAAACTATCCTTTAATAGACTTTTCCCATATTTTTCAAGTGCAGATAATCTAACACAAATACTTAATAAAATATATGAATAATGTAAAGTACTGTAGAGGAAGATCAATAATGTTATTGCCAAATGTTATGATGAGGCAGGATAGACCAGGACCATGACATTTTTACTTTTACTTTCTATTCTATTTATATTGAAATTTTTGTATTATGTATCATTTGATAGTTTTATAAATAAAAAAAAATGAATAGTAGCTAATCACTCCAATCAGATTATAGCTTCTTGAGAAAAAAAAAATTAAAGATTTTTTTTTCTTGCTTTCAAAATCTGGTGAATAGAGTGCTGACCACTGTATTAAGTGAGTTAATACTAATGAAAATATGAGATGAAATGCAACAATATTTAACCTTGTTCACAGATATAACAAAAAGAGTTTTAACTATTACAGAAACTCACTCCCCACATCTCCCAGATTGTTCAAAGGAAGGTTGTACAATTGCCCATGCTTTGGTCTTATCTCTGCAGTGCAGCCTCAAGCAGGCAAAGGCAGACCATTCTTGTCAATTTCATAAATAATTTTATCTCTACCATATTCAT
Source organism: Marmota flaviventris (assembly GCF_047511675.1). Lineage (NCBI taxonomy): Eukaryota > Metazoa > Chordata > Mammalia > Rodentia > Sciuridae > Marmota > Marmota flaviventris. The sequence continues at coordinate 89,330,175 of NC_092508.1, forward strand.
ATGATTCACAGACACCCTACAGCGATCAAAGGTAAAGCCATTCCACTTTTTTTATTTCTTATATTGTGGTTTCAATGTTTTTAAATATTATATTTAGTTGTTGATGGACCATTATTTTATGTATTCATTTATATGTGGTGTTGAGAATTGAACCCAGTGCCCCACAGGTGCAGGGCAAGTGCTCAGCCACTGAGCTGCAACCCCAGCCCTGTGGTCTCCATTTTAATAGTAAATTATTTCTTTGTTTGGTACTTGTAGGAGAAATTTGAGAATAATGGTTAATAATATATTCTGTCATTTGAAGTATTTTAAAAAACTATAAAATATAGTGGTATCTCTATTTGCATGAAGTATATCCTCATCCATTGAAATTTATACCCATTTTTTTCCTCAAAAAATTGCTCATCTATTCCACTAAGAATTATAGATTTTATTGGGGGGCTGCCTGAAAAGGAGAGGCAGAGAGCAGAGAGAGGAGAGGAGGAGGGCAGAGATCTCATTTCTTAACAACTAAATATTGAGAACTTTGTATGTCCCAGATATTAATATAAGCATTGGGACTCAGAAGTAGAAGTGACAATATCTCTATTTGCTTTTCTCACTGGGAAGTGTAACATCAGCATCTTACTTTCTAACCTGTGACTTCTCCAATCTCCATCTATTCTGTTTCTTCTGTTGGTATTTTCCAAATTATTAATAAGAGATTTCTTAGTTTCTTTTCTCTTCCTTCTTTTTCTTTTTTTTTTCTTTTCTTCTCTCTTCCCTGCTCTCATCTTAAATGTCATCCACTTCAAGAGTCACTCCTGACCAACATTTTTTGATACCCTAACACCTAGGTACTTTCTGTCATGCTACCATATATTTTCTTATTGAATATCCTTTTGATAATGCTAATCTGAAATACAAATAATTCATATTTCACTGGCATGTTTGCTTTGATATTTGTTATCTGCATTCTCTATTAGTATATATGCTCTCTGAAGTAAAAAAAAAAAAAATCTTTTATTTATTATTGTTTCCCCAGTTCTTCCAGAATAAAATGTCAATAAATACCTCTTGACTTGAAATTACATTTTGGTGGGGGAAGGCAGGTAAATTGTATCAATATCCCTATAATCCATATTTAATTCCATAGCTGTAACGTCTACAAAAGGAGGAAGCTGTGAGATAAGAATAGAGCAGTGGTTTGTAAGGTGCTATCCTGGACCCGCAACACCTGGAAACTCATATGAATTCCAAATCAGAAGTGTAAGGTGGGACTCAGAAGTCTGTGTGTAGTAGAGCCCTTCCGATGACTGTGAAGCAACTGAAGTCAGAGAACCAGGTAATAAAAATCCAGGGTATTTAGAGCTGCACATTATTTCTTGTGATGTGTGTAGTCCAGCCCTTTAGATTGGCGTTGGAGGGTGGGATGCTGTGACTTGTCCTCATGGTGGTTTGTTTTCTTCATGGTAGTCTCTTCAGACCACAATAGGCTATTTATTTCCACAAGTCAGCAGTATCTACAGAAAACAAGATAAGAGGTCTGAGAAGTCAAAAGACTTGCAGATGATCTCACTAAAACATCTGGTGTAGGACTTTGATGGAAGCCTAATGATTTTTCAATCTAGTGAGTTCTATTCAGATAAGCTGCATGGTTATTTTTACCAAGACCTTGAAGATATTGGATCAAACACAATCCTAGCTATTTCCACATTTGATTCGGAGTACTTTTGTTCTTTGAATATCTAATGATATTTTTCTTGTGGAAAATGGTTTAATTAAAGCTAGCATTCAAACACATTTCCCCAGACCACAAGTTTCAAGTTTATAATAAAAGTACAAGGAAAACATCAGTGTGTATTAAAAAAAAAAAAAAAAAAAAAATCAGCCATTAACTGTGCCACTAACTTTAACCAGAGTACTTGAACTTTTAACAGGAGATTCATTTTTTTTCTCTTTCTCTCTCTCTGTTTATTGTGAACACAGGTGTCATAGTTAGGGTAAGATGACTACATAAAATTTTAACCTTTCAATAGATAGAAATTTAGCTCACTGCACACAACTACCTAAACAATTTTGCACACACACACACACACACACTCATACATACATGCACACACACACATATATACAAATATATATGTGTATATCTCAAATGCCTAGCACTGTGCATGAAATATAAATTTACATCATAGGTTAATTTAATGAATTAAATGATTTCAAAATAGAATAAATTATTCATTTATAGTTAATAAATTATGTGACATTCAAGAAATTTAACAAGCTTTTTAATAAAAAAAGAATTTTGCACTTTTCAATTTTCTATTAGAAAAATAACTAGATATTGTCAAATTAATTAAGTTGTTAAATTTAAGGAATAAAAATTTTTTACATTGATTATCACATTTCTCTTCATAAATGTTGCATACCTCTCTACTGGCAATATATGAGGATATTTTTGTTAAAAATGTGGAATAGGATCATTGCTTTTATTTTACCAATATAATGGTGGGGAAAAAAATTGCACTTCACTGACCTAATGGTTACTACTCTGATAGAAAAGTACAGTATTTTATTAGCCATAATCCATTACATTTCTTCCTTTTCTATCTTTTATTAATACTTTTAATTGATTTTTAAAACTGGGATGTCTGTTTTTTTCTTTGAAACCTCTTTATTCTCATTTTGTACCATAATTGTTAAATTATAAGATACATAGTTTTAAACTTATTAGAAGTTTGCCTTTTTAAAAACATTTTGATCTTGCTTTTTAGTGTATAGAAATTGCATTATTTATTCAAATCATTTACTTTGGTGTCAGTTGTAAGATAGACATAAAGACAGATCCCCCCTTGAATATTTCGTGCATTTTTTAGAGACCCTTTTATCTCATGTTTACACAGGTGCCACAGCTGACTATCTTCCATTTTTGAGGCTCTGATCTAAACTTGGAAAAATAACACTGGAAAAGTTAGACCAGGTACCTGATTTAATGAGGACTAGATCCAAAAAGGGAATAACAAATAAATTAAATGATTACATTTTATTAAACAATTGGAGTAGGAAATATTTTAATTTAAGAATTAAGCTTGGTATGGTGATACCTTCGTATAATCCTAGGGATTTGGGGGACTTGAGGTTTTAGGATGACGAGTTCAAGGCCAGTCTCTGCAATTTCGTGTAATCCTTTCTCAAAATAAAAATAAAAAGGCTGGGGGATTAGCTCAGTAGTAGAGGGCCCCTTAATTTACTCCAAAAGACTGAAAATCATAAATGCATTTATTACAGACTTAAAAGATCAATTAGGATAAAAAACAAAATTCTAAGGTGGCCCCCTAAGGTTCCCACCCTCTTGTGCATATGCCTATATAATTGTGAAGTTTTGAGTGTGGATGGGACCTATGAATATGATGAGATAATTGCTCTATTGATTGCACTACATTGTAGAAGCCTCCATCTTAGCCAACAAGAGAAAGGGCGTCCTGTTGAAAAAGAAAACTACCCAGTGGTAAGACAGTCACATGACTAGGACCAGTGTCCATTCTTCAGTTGCTGAGACAGCCCTCTGGCCATAGGAGGAAACAGGAGTCTGGTCCTGTAACTGGAAGAATCTGACTTTTACCAATCACATTAATAATTTAGGAAGAGATTTAGTCCTGCAATGATGAAGAGCAGGGAATTCCTGGCAGTTTTGAACAGGGGAGTCATGTGATCTGACATATGTCTTTAAAGATCTCAGTGTCATATACAGGGAGAATGAAATTTAGAGAGACCAGACAGCAGGAAGATCATTGCTGTTGAAAAACTCCAGGTAAGAGAAGTGATGACTTGAATCATAGCGTTTGCAGAGAAGATGATAAGTACTTAACAGGTATGGGATGAGTTTTAAGGGTTGTCTAAACAATTTCTTGATGAACTGATGAGAAGGATGAGGGAAGTAGAGGAAATGGCACTTTGATTTTTGTCTTGAGAACAAAGTACTATGAATATTTACTCTATTTTCTGAAAGTACTGATTTAAGCTAATAAATTCTGCTTTAACAATCACTTTAGCTATATCACCTGAGACTTGATGTGCAATAATTCCATTACTCATTTCTAAATAAAATTAATATCTATCATGGGATTTCTTTTCTATCCTATGAGTTATTTAAAGTTGTGTTTCTAAAAACTATAAATATTTTGGATTTTTCTGGCTTTCTTTTTCCTTTTGATTTTTAACAGTCAAAGTGTGGTCAGAAAAGGAGATTTTCTACAAATAAATTGCAGAAAGATCACTAGAGTAGAGGGAAAGGAACAGAGATAGGGAGGAAGAGAGGAGGAGAGAGTACTGGGAACTAAATTAGAGCAAATTATATTCCATACTTCTATAATTATGTCAAAATGTATCCTAATATTATATGTAACTGAAAAGAATCTATTAAAAAAAAGAAAGAAAATGAGGTGTCCCTAAATGAAAGACTTGGACACTTGTTTGAGCTAACTTTGTCACTTAGTATCTGACTACTCTTTCATTGATGGCAATGTTATATACATGTCCATTAAATAAACTTGTAAATAATCTTACTGAAGTCTTACAATGCTACAAATTTTCATCTGTCATGTCTCCCAATTGCTAGGATAGATGTGTTAAAAGAATCTAACCATGATAATGAATTTAGTAATTTCTGCTTTAACTCTCTCAATATTTACTTTATGTATATTAAATCTGCTTCTAGGAGCATAAATTTAATCATTATTTTAATGATGGTCTAAATATTTTCCCTTCTTTCTAGTAAGACATTTTTTATTTAATATATTATATCTGATATAGCAATACCAGTTTTCCATTTAAATATAGGCCTTGTATAGATTGTTCTCCAGTTTCATTGCATACATTTATGTGTTGATTTTGTAGTTATGACTTGTGATTTTGGATAGCTAAAATTTCTTAAATTGATTCTGAAAATGACTGTTTCTTGAATTAGTTGTGAGTAGTGATTTATTTATTATTATAAAAATTTCAAGGTGTACAATTGTGGGGAGATTAGTAAAATGAACCCACCCATTGGGAACCAGTTGTCCATGGAATTCTTATGTTTCTGTCCATCAGATGGACAATGATACTAAACAAAGAGACATTTGATCTGGACTACCTATTAAAAGCTGCCTCTATAGAAAGCATCTTCAGAAGATAGAAATAGTATTTCCCTTTGTAGCAAACTATATCTGTATTTACTGGGTTGCATAATAAAGTTGTCTCCCTGTGGGGATAGAGGAAGGCAGTCTTACAGTCCATTATAAAATGTTAAGTTCCCTAAGATCATGATACTTCTACAACACAGCACGTTTCATGCACAAGTGTTATGTGGCCCTTTTTCTATTGCCTTATAGGAATTGGGGGTCAAAGAACCAGTACTGATACCCATTTGCTGTTATTCTGAATTGTAACGTGCTTTGTCTCTGATCATGAAATCTTATGTCTTTGCCAGTATTCATGAAACTTATCCATTTGTAAATTGGGAAAAAAATTCTCCAAATCTTCTCTATTCTTCATCTCCTCTACCCCCATCATAGGGCTTCAACTCATGGTTCAGTGTCAGATTGTTATGTATTCATACATGTACATACATATACACGTATATGTATCTTCTTCCTCCCAAAACCATACCAAATCATTTTATCCACATTGATTTCCTAACCTAACTTTGAAAGTACTTTCTAAAGAATAAAAAAGTAATGATCCTACCTAAAGTATTTTAAATAATTTATTTTTTATAATTAAATACCCAGTTAGCATCCACATTTCACAAATAGTGTTTTGTTGTTGTAGTTGCTGTTGTTGTTGTTGTTGTTATTGTTTTATGTTTGCTTACTTGATAAAGTATTTGAATAGGTCCATGGATTCCACATTTCTTGGTACTATTAAGCCTTCTTTAATTTACAGATTAAGGAAGTAACTTCCCCCCTACTTTGCTATACACTGAAATTACCTGGGAATCTGTAAAATATACAAAGGGCTGGTTTTTATTTCAAGAAATTTAAATTCAATTAGTATGAGCTGTGATCTGGGTGTCAATGTTTTTAAGAGAATCACTGCTATAGGTAACACCACCTTTCTCCTTTTACTTCCTCTTTCTCCCTACCTCTCTTTTTTCCCTCTCTTCCTTCATCTAGTTTTCCTCTTTCTCACCCTTACTAAAAATAAAGAAAAATATTTAGCTCAGCAGTAAGATAATACATAAATTCATGCCCCCAGAAGTGACATAAAACTCATAAAGCAATTATTGATAAGAGTTAAAGAAGAAATTAATAAATCCATTATTGTAGTCATTTTTGACACATCTATCTTGGTAATTGAGAGATTTGACGGACAAAAAAAATCCCACTTCATGTGATGTTAGTACTTCTAGCGATTATTAGAAATATTACCATCCTTCCTCCATTTATTTTTATAATATTTGCAGAAATATATTTGAATTTTTAAAGTATGCATGTTGTGTTATTGGGGATAGAACTCATGGGCTCATAAATGCTAAGCAAGTGCTCTACCCCAGCCCTTTTAATTTATTATTATTATTATTATTATTATTATTATTATTATTATTATTATTTTCAATTTGTTTTGAAGCAGAATCTAAGTTTCCCAGGCTGGTCTCAAACTCATAATCCTTCTTCCTTGGCCTTGCAAGTAGCTGGGATTACAGGCTGTGCTACCATGCCTGGCATCTAAATCTTCTTTCCAATCCAGTTTTAAAAGTAATGAGTTAGTTCTGGCTGCCTCCAAAGATGAAAAGATGATATATAAATGGATAGATTAGATGGACATAGATATGCATTCTCTCTCTCTCTCTCTCTCTCTCTCTCTCTCTCTCTCTCTCTCACACACACACACACACACACACACCACACACACACACACATTAATTTTAAAATAACTTCTGGCTATAACCAAGTTCAGTTCAATGTGTTTAATTTTATTACACCAAATATTTCTATTAACGTATGTTTCCTACACTTTGTCTTGTGGAATACTCTCTGAGTTAGTTCACTTGCCTATTTTATATGATCTTTATTTTCCTTGCTAGATTTTCTGCTAAGTATTATCAAACAGCCCATGCTCACCTTTTACACAGAAATGTACAAGGTGAAATGCCTCGAACTTGGAATCAACTGTTTTACTAGAAGTTGTGGTTTCTTTTTGAAAAAAAGAGGAATGGTATCAGAGAGCAAGCATCAGTGTCAGGGGTGTTTATTGATTCTGTGTTTCTTCAGTGGCTATAAGAGGCTATTTCTAATTTTTATTCAAGGCTATAGTTTCTACTCAATCTCATCAATTTTGCAAACCTATCTTATTTTTTCTATACCAAAAACATTGGTCTTCAAAGTTACCAACATAATTTTGGATTGCCTTATCTGAAAGTACACATAAAATAGTCATGTACAGTAATACCAGTACTCCTCCAAAAAATGTGATTACTGAAGGCAGTTTGTTTTATTTTTTATTTTTTGTTACTTTTATCCTTAGACTATATTCTACTAAAGACATACAGATTCTAGTGTTTTGATGTAACTCGAAGTTCCTCCTGTGCAGTTGAGCATAATAGCAGGATACATATTTATTTCTCCTTTTGTTCATTTTGATTTTAATGGTTCCAGAGAATACAAATGAAAATTAATTTTGTTTTATAATTATGCAAACTAATTTCATATTATTCCAAAGTATTTTGTGTTCGAAAGTATATTTATAGAAAATCTAGCTTCTATTTGTGTTCCTTCCAATTTGGTTTTTTTTTTCCCAATTTATATATAATGGTCTGAGTCTGTGTTCCATAAAGCTAGCATTTAAGGAAGAAATTCATGTCCTTCTTAACTGGGAGTATTCTGGGAGAAAAAGAGTGAGAGATACAGGATAAAGGAGCTCAGCAAATATATGGTTTTACCTAGTTTGTAATTTAATGTGATGGTACATGTTGTTCTCAAGAGTGAACTGCATCCCAGTTAGAGTAACACCTGGTTTGTATTCCAGTATCATTGGCTGTAGGGTGCTTTCTGAAGGGAAGGGCAGTCAGGAGGTTCGTGCTTCACCAAGGCCAATTCTTTGAAAGGGTATAACTATGACCTATTTGTAGCCAAAGTTACTACATCTGGGTACACCAGCCTTTTAAAGGGAATCTGGCACATCAACAACAACATCCAAAAGAGTAGTTTTTAAAATGCCAGTGCTTTCACTATACTTTAAATATAAATATTATCTAGTCACCCATGGATGGCAAGGATGGAAGGACTCCCTCCAAATGAAACAGTTCAGATGTTGAGATGGATGGCACCACATGGTCCAAAAGCATATGCAATGACCTATTGCTCACATAATGGGTCTTTCTAGAGAGACCATGACAAGGGTAAGCCAGTCCAGGTGGAAGGAGGGAAGTAAGCCTGGACAGAAACTTGTGTAGGAGGTGGGCAGCAGTACAGTTTCTAAACTAAGGGCTGAGATTTGCGTAATTTGAACTTTCTACTAAAGCTGAGAGAATGCGCATGCATTTTAAAAATAATCTTGCCCAAATGGGGGTAAGGAGAGACTGGGTTTTGTGGGGGTTGAAAGCTGTCATTTGTCAAATATCAAAACTGAAGTTTTATTTATTACAAGGATTTTTGGTCAGTAGAGGTGACTTGAATTTAGTCTGCAACCCTACTCAGCTTACAAATTCTTAAAGAGAGACATTATTGCTCTTCATTCAGTGCTAAAGTTGAAGCAGATGGATTTTCATGCTATTCTATTCTGCTTTGTATAGGTGATGGTGTGACTCAGGAATTTTAATTGTGCACAAATCTTTCATACCACTTCCTGCTTACATGGAACTCAAAGGTGAAGCCCATTTCTCCATACACACTCGGGATACCCAACTCGGAGCTCTATAGATATCTTCATTTAAGTCCCAAGATTGCTACTTTCAGCTTGTTTTGGGCAGTAAATATTCCATACTAATTTCTAGCTCAGTTATGTATACATAATGTATATCTATGTGAATTCAATACTTATACTTTTTTACAGCAAAAAGCATTATTCTGGGATCTGTAGGGTGATTCTTCCCAAACCAAAGTTTTTGTCATCTTTTTGTATACTCTGAAATAATTCCTATAAAATGAAAATGAATGAGTTATGGGTAAAGCTAGAAGTCACCAACTAAACTAGTAGAACAATACCCTTTTTGTGTTAAAATCTGATTTGTTCAATTTCTTGTTTCCATTTGGAAGATACTATTTTCTAGGAAATTTTTCACTTAATCAACTTTAAAAATAATATGTATAGCACTATGGTGTTGATATTCTGTATATTGCTATTTAATGCATTTTAATTGCTGGAATTATTTGTGCGCTTTCCCTCTCTATGTATTTATTTTTTCACAGTACTGGGGATTAAACTCAGGAACATTTTATCACTGAGCTATATCCCCAACAATTTTTACTCTTAATTTTGAGAGAAGGTCACCCTAAGTTGCCCAGGCTGGCCTCAAAATTGTTATCCTTCTTTTTCAGTCTCCTGAGTCCCTGGAATTATAGGCATGCACCACTGTGCTTGGCATGCCTCTGTGTTTATCCTGATTAGGTTCACAAATCATTCTTATATTATCTATCATTTTATTTCATTTCATCTGTTATATACAATCTCACATTTTCAACCTGAGTTGAAAATCTCTATAAGGTATTGTTTTTAATTTTTTAATGTTTAGCACTATACTTTTGTTGCCTACATATGGAAAATATATTTGGTTGGATATAGAAGATTTAGATACAATCTTTATTCCAACACTTAAAACTATATGCTCAAGTGTCTTTTTTAAAAGCAGTTGGTATGTTATAAGAAGTATACATTTTGAAGATATTCTGTTCGAAGAGGATAAAGTAGTAATTGACCTATTCTAGTTGGTTAATTTCTTTCTTTACTGGATAGATGCCTAGATGAAATGTATTATCATAATAATGAACATATAGGGTATAAAAGAAAGAAAGGGGTCAACAAGCTTCCTTGCAGGAATTGTGTGTACTGCCAAAACTAATTTAAAAATGTATATTGTCATCCACAACTATTGGAAAAAGCACTTCTTCAAGAATGATGCTATATTCTATTGAGATAAATATTAAGATGATATTTACCCTCAGTAAACTTGTATGATAGTTGGAAGGCCAATTTATGTGGATTTGAAAACATGAGTGAAAAAAAATGAAAAAAGAGATGATGTCAATTCATAGCTGACAAGTGATAGGAATTGTTTTAGTCTGCTTTTCCACTGCTGTGACAAGTTTGGTCAAGAAAAATTTTAAAGGAGAAAAAGCTTGTTTGATGTTCACCATTTCAGAGGTCTTAGTCCACAGATGTCTGGCTCCATTGCTTTGGGCCCCAGATGAGGCAGGAGGACATGATGAAAGAAAGCCACTCAGGATATGGTCACCAGGAAGCAGAGAGAGACTCCACTCACCAGGAACAAAATAAATGACCCAAATGTTCCCCTCCAGGGACCCACTTTCCAAGCCACCCTACATACCTGCAGATATCACCCAGTTAATCCCTATCAGTGGATTAACACACTGATTAGATTAAGGCTCTTATAACCCAATCATTTAATCTCTGAAAGATTTAGTACTATCTCACATGTAAACTTTTGGGAGACACTGTATGCAGTCTATTCCATAACAGGGATAAATCAGTGTTGCTCCTATAAATTTATGAAAAGTAAAATACAACATAGGAAGTTCATTGGAATGCCTTTCATGGTTACCTTATTTATTTATTATTTATTTTGATTTGGGGTCTGGATCTCTTCTTTGGTCTATATAAGTCTGAGAAATTGTACTAAAAAATATCACCAAGCTCATTTGAAAAGCAAAGAGTTATTTTCTTTGTCAATAAATTAATAATTAAATTAGCTTCATATAAATAAAAATAACAAACTTCAAATTTGCAATATTACTGGAGTTCCACAAATTCTTGCCATGGAATATACTTATTTGGCATAGATACCATCTCTCTATAAAAAACTAAGTGAGGATATATAGTTGTCTCTTCTACTATATTTTAAAATTCCTTTTCTACTATTCAATTTTTTCAAGTTGTTTTCATGCTATTATATGATCAGCAAATCATTAAGCATATTTGTGTAATTGTTATCAAGAAAAATTATTTGTTTTTTCTTCATTTTTCTTCCAAGAATTGTATAAAAGCCAAACCCAGGAAATAGGATAAAAACAATCAGAGAGTAAGAGAAATAGATTGAAAGGCCTTTTTGACTTAATTGAACATAAAATCTCTTTTCTGTAGTCTTTACCAAGGGATTTTTATGTTGTGCAATCTGAGATTGAGCTTGGATTTTGGTTTTCAGAGTGTATTGTATCACTGCCAAACTTTGGTGGTATTTAAAAAATTATTACACATTTCAGATTACTTTCCTAGTCAGAGGAAATTCATTGTGCTGAAAACTAATGGCCTAAGGAACCCAAATGATTAATTTGTACCACCTCCCTGTTCCCCTTGGTAAAAGAATCAAGAAATTCAAGTTTGTTCTCTTTACCTGATCTGATTAAATGCTCTGACATTTTATAAGACTCCTCTGATAAATCCAGCAAACTGCACATATGAACAACATCTTCAGTTTCCAATCTTCTTTTCTTTGCCAGTTATAGAATATGAACATTACTGTCCTTCCATTATAAAAGAAAGTTAATCTAAAGAAAATGTCATTTTTAAGTATCTGATGGTTTCTAGAGAGATTTGAACTGTATTCATATAAGTTTTTAAGGTGTTACTTGATGAAAACTAAAATAACAGATTTTACTGTACAAGTACAATTCAATTAAAAAAAAAAAGAATAGGAAAAGATCTCAGGGAATAGAGTTCTACTGTGTATTCTATTTTGTGCATGGTGGATTTTCCAGCTATCAGCATTGCTGAAACAGACTGACCTAGGGAAGTTTTCAGATTGTCAAATGATCTCTCTCTCTCTCTGAAAGTGTAGCAAGGTTAAACTAAAGATCTGCTTAACTGATTCCCTGGCTTCGTTCCAGCATGTGCAATGATGCAGTTCTGAAGTGTAAAGTATTTAATCATTAAGCTTGCTCTGAGAGAAAAACATTTCACAAGTTTCACCACATCAATACAATGTCTAATTAACCCTTGCAACACAGGCTTCTCAAGCTAGAGTTCCACCATGAATCACTCAGTGGATGCTGCCATTTATAATTGTGTTGTCTGCCTTATTGAACTTCCTTGAGAGAGGAAGTCAAGTGCAGTGCTGAGCACCTACTATATGTCCTGAGGAAAACACAGATGAGTAAAAGATTTCCAAACATTAAGAAATAGTAGAATGTGAGAATCACAGGAAGTTTGAACAGGGAAATTAAATCATTCAAGAAGCACTAGGAATTCCTTTGCAGAGATATAAAACTTAAGATAATGATAGAAAAAGTAAAAATAGGATATGTTCCTTGAAGAGAACTGACTGTACAAAAATCAGGCAAGCAGAAAGAGTTAGATCTGGGAGGAGTTGGGAGATTACATTTAAAAATGGTGTAGGTACGAGCTGAGATTGTGGCTCAGTGGTAGAGCGCTCACCTAGCACATGCAGGGCCCTGGGTTTGATCCTCAGCGCCACATAAAACTGAATGAATGGAATAAAGGTATTGTGTTCAACTACAACTAAAAAAATAAATATTTTTTTTAAATGGTGTAGGTCATTTATAGATGGCTTTGTATGTCAAATTATAGTTCATATGAGATAGCTTCTGAAGATTATCTGAGGTTATTGCAGTGTCTAACATAAGAAATCAGTTAGTTTTTGGCTTCACAAGACAATGTAGAGGCTGATTGGTGTACACTTATGGGAGACAGAAAAGCAGGGTGCTAGGGTTTGAGCATTTTTGTTCTCTACAAAACTCATCTGGAGATTTTACTGCCATCCTAACAGTAGTAAGATTTGGGACCTTTAAGAAGTGGTTAGACCAAGAGGATGCCACCTTTATGCGGGTATTTAGTATGTTAATAAAACGACTTTTGAGTGTGGGTTCCCTTTCTTTTCTGCCATGTTATGACTCAGAAAGAATATCCCTCGCCAGATGCTGAAACCTTGATACCGTGCATACCCGTTTCCAGAACTGTGAGCAAATACATTCCTGTTCTTTATAAATTACCTAGTATCAATTATTTTTTTTTAAAACAGCACAAATAGACTACGACAGAGGGGAAGGTGATAAGTGTTTTGAACATGTTGAATCTGAGACAAAAACAAGTAAAAAATATCCAGGATGTAAGAGAAAAAGAACTAGAGCATGAGGGAGAAATTGGAACAAGGAATGAAGATTTGGGAATCACTGACTGTGTAGTAGCAATCGAAGCCTCCAAGTAAGTAGGAATTCTGAGGAAAGAGTAGAAATAAATGAAATTTTGCATTGCAATATGCCATTATCCTCCCATGACCTAAAGTGAATCCCCTTGTTATGGCTTTTGAAGTTATTTTCTTTTCATCTGAAAATGTATGATTACATTTCTTTTTATGTCTGTTTCTAACACTGGTCTCCCACAATGAGACTATGTGACAGTCAAAAAAACATTAACCACTGTTTGTGTCTCAGATGGAAGGAATTTACTGCCAGAAATTGTATTTTGGCAATGGAGTAAACAAAAATGCATTGTTTGAGTCCTAGCGGAGTTCTTTTGTTCCCATTCATGTCACACAGGAGTTGGCTTCCTAGATTTCCTTTTCTGAGTGGCTCATGAAAGTGTCTCACAAAAGCCCACTTGCCTCATCATATTTGCCCCCACTCTCTTCATCTCTTCCTTCATGACGCTCTTCGACTAACCTTGACTTCCCAGCGTCTCCAACACATGCCTTTCCAATGAGTTAAAATGAGTTAATATCCTTCATTCCCTTCCAGTGCATTTCCCAAACAGGATAGACAAAAGGAAACTGTGCTGGCAGAGGGAAGATACTACTTTGCTAGAAGACAAAGGCTGGTAATGGAGATGACCTAACACATCTTTTGAGCATGAGGAATAAGCACCACTAACTAAGGGTCAGTTTCATGAAAGCAACAAAGTTCCAAGAGAAGAAGTGCACCCAGGCTGGAGCAAGCAAAGCAGTTTATTAAAAATTAAAAAAAAATGCAAACAGACAGCAAAATAATAATAATGTGCTCCATTTTTTTTCCCCAGCAGCTCAGGAGGCTGAGACAGGAGGATTGTGAGTTCAAAGCCAGAAATAGGGTTGTTTCCTTTGACTCCTGTTCTGCTGTCACCAATACAGGTAATTTCCCTTCCTGTCCATGGGGAGCAAGTGGGCAAGGTCTTCTTCTATGGGAGTCTTCTCTCTTACAGGGATCTTTCCCCTTCTCTTTCCTCCCCTTCTCCCCTTCTCCCCTCCCTTTCCTTTTCCTGTTTCTCCCCTTTTCTTTTCCACAAGAACTAGAATAATCTGCTGAAGTTCTGACACTTGGCCTCCCTGACCTTCATGCAACATGTCTGATTCGATATTTCTAAACAATCTATTTTAGACAAAACTCATATTTTTCACACACTTCTGAGGTCAATGTAATTTTTTAAAAAAGCTTAATTTTTATCATTTGATACAATTATATAAAACAACAACAAAAACCCTAGTTTAGGAAATGAAGTAGGGGTGGGGGTGGAAATAAGAATAAAGCATGAAGAAATACATAAGAAAGTAGAAATTTCAAAATAGAAATGAAGTGAGTCATCAAAGGGAAAAGGAACTAGAAAAGAACTCAGGAGAGCAAAGAAAAGACACAATAAATGAATAAAAGAAATTTCATTCAAAGCTTATTTGATCTCTGAATGGGTTTTCTAAACATTCTTACTGTAGCCAAAACTTGCCTGATTTTAATGCCCCTTACACTGACTGTTATTTCTCAATATCAATCTTGGAAACCAAATGGAGCACATATTAGAGGAAGATGCAAGTAAAATGTTTAGTGGGGGGAAGAGAGTGACCCTGACTGAAAGAATACTGTCAACACATAAAGACATAAGTAAACATTAGAATTGTCTCAATGTTTACAGAAATCCCTATGTAAGTTTTTGTCTCTGTCTCAATCTAAGCTTATATCACTATGTAATTTTTTGTCATAATTTAAATCATTCTATGCCTACTATTTATCACTCATTCTTATACATAAAATATATTATGCACATCTTTCCATATGTGGATTTGGAAGTACAATACTTTTAATTCATTAGCATAATGTCTGGTTTTCCCTCTTTTCCTTCCTTGTCTTAAAGACAGTAAAAATGAAGTTGCTAAACCAGAAGGTATACACATTTAGTTATATCGGCCTTAGAAAAGTTTGCAATGTTTTACATTCCATGTATAACTTATAAGAGGTTTCACTTCCTACCTCTGGGAAGTATTTTAAATATTTTTATTATTTTCTCATGTATAAAAACTATGTGGTTTTTTTTTGTTTGTTTGTTTGTTTGTTTGTTTCCAGGGATTGAACTCAAGGGGCACTCGACCACGGAGCCATCTCTCCAGCCCTATATTGTATTTCATTTAGAGAATGGGTCTCACTGAGTTGCTTAGTGCTTCACCATTGCTGAGGCTGGCTTTGAACTCACAATCCTCCTGTCTCAGCCTACTGAGTTGCTGGGAATAATTGGAGCACATTGTTATTATTTTGCTAGCTGTTTACATTTTTTTTAATAAAATGCTTTGCTTGCCCATATTCTTTTGTGGAAAATTTTTTACTTTTGGTTGCTTAGTATTAATTTGTATTTCTTTCTTTTTTTTTTTTTTTTTTGGTACAGTGATGGGTATTGAGGCCAGAGCTCTCTGCAGGTTAGGCAAGCTTCTCTACCTGAGCCATACCCACAGTCTTCTAATTTCCATTTCCCACAAGCATCCTGATCAACTTTATTTATCATCTCCTTCTCCTATCAGTGGTAGTTTCACCAGCCTTCAGGCCCACCCATCCCTATTCAAGGCCAGGCAAGTGACCTATGTTAGCCATTGATAAGCTTCTTGCCTAAAATATGAGTCTTTTACACATTGGAATAGAGAATAAAAGATTCCTGGAATTCACTTGCTCTTGTCATGCCCTGCCTAGACTCATTTTCTACCTCTTCTTCTTAATACTTTACATCTCCAGAGCTCTCAGGTGCTTCCCAAGTGCAAACCTTGGTATATAGCATTTCCTAAAACCACCCAAGCACCCACATTTTCTAGTAGTAGGCATCAAATATTCATAAGGCAAAATTCTTCTCTTTATTCTATTGAACTGTTGATCTTGTTATTGACTTATGAAACTTACTCTATATTTAGACTTTTAAATTGTCACGTACATGGCAAACATTAGTTTGCAAATTTTGTCACTTATTTTATAAAAGTTTTCTGTAAAAAGGAAGGCTATAATTTTATTGTTCAAGTATGTATATATATATATATATATATATATATATATATATATATACATATATTCTTTTGGTAGGGGGTGTACCAGGGATTGAACTCAGGGGCACTTGAGAACTGAGCCACATCCCCAGCCCTGTTTTGAGACAAGATCTCACTGAGTTGCATAGTGCCTTGCTTTTGCTGAGGCTGGCTTTGAACTTGGATCCTCCTGTCTCAGCCTCCTAAGCCATGGGGATTACAGCCGTGGGCCACTATGCCTGGTATATGTTGATTATTATAAGATTAGAAAGCATTTCTTACCGAAGACTACTAAAAATGTGTGAAAATGAATTGTAACAGTATTATGGGGGATTTATTCTAGAGTATTTATTTTTGGATGTCCCAACAAGAAAGACTGAATTCTTTGGAACCATATATGATCCTGTAAATGTTAGAATACAAATTTCTAGCTTCCTTGATCTGTGTTATGCCATTTGCTCTACTCTTTAGATATAGGTGTGAAGTTACTAATATTTTCTAGGAATTTTTCTGATTATCCCTTTGAGTTTTTCACACAGTTCAAATAGGCCTGGAAAGCCCTACAGAAAGGATCTTATCTTAATTATTTTAGATTTGAAAACCACTCTTGATATCTCATATAATATCTAATACATATGACTAAATATTTCAACAGAAGAGAAGTCATCGGGGTCAATGATTAGGAAGACTAGATTTCCTCTCTTCTGAAAATTATGTAAATCTGAATTGTTGTCTAGGAATTGGCGTATTAAAGAAAAAAGAAGAGATCAACTGTGCATGTGGTTGATTTTTACCTCTGCCCTCATCATCACAGTCCTTGTTGCAGATGTTGTGTGTACTGGTGGAGGAAAGTGGGTAGAGGAAAGCAACAATGTTTTCAAGGTATCTAAACTTTCCAGAGCAAGAGCTAGCCTTGTCTTTTTTCTGCAATATTCAGTTTGAAAGCTATGAATCACTCTCTCTAGTTATTATTGTTGTTTTCAAGTACCTTTGAGAAGGAGCATAAACACCAGCAGTCACAAGGGGTAACAGGGGAAAAGTTTGCTACTGGATGTTTCAGGAATTCTTTATGTGTGAAGCAATATTTTAAAGAATTACCCATTGGAATTTTTCTCTTCATTCTTCGATGACCCAGTTATTCTTCCCGACAATGGCAACACTGACAGATATAATACTTTGCCTCAGAAGAAGAAAGAGTTAGAACATATCAAGTCTGAGACCTTAGTATTTCTCAAGCTTAAGACACAGACTTACACATATGTAACATATGTGAGAACATATGTAATCTGTTCCATATGTGAGAGATTACACATACATCTCAACCAGTTGTGTAAGTCTGTGTCTTTTTTTTTTAAAGAGAGAGAGAGAGAGAGAGAGAGAGAGAGAGAATTTTAATATTTATTTTTTAGTATTTGGCGGACACAACATCATTGTTTGTATGTGGTGCTGAGGATCGAACCCAGGCCGCACACATGCCAGGTGAGCGCGCTACCGCTTGAGCCACATCCCTAGCCCAAGTCTGTGTCTTAAACTTGAGAAATACTAAATATTTTTTCCCATATGGATCATATGTGAGATTACACATACATCTCAACCAGTTGTGTAAGTCTGTGTCTTAAGCTTGAGAAATATTAAATATTTTTCACCTAACATTACATTTCACCTAACATAATGCTCTGCCTTTACCAGGACTGGTTAAAAGCCACATAATCTGAGGAGAAAAGAAAGAGTAATAAAAACACCCAGTATGTTCAATCCTGAGAAGAAATTTTATTCTCTCTTCCCTACTAACGTTCTGCTCAGAAGTGTTAAGAAATAAAAATTCTAGATATATTTAGGACATTTTAGAGGTACAGGGACAAGGACCTCGTCCTTTCAGTGAAGCTCTCGAATCCACTGGGTGAAGATGGCACTGTTGGAAGTGGGCTTGGTAGGGCTCTAAAAGCTGAGGACAATGATACGCCTCCTGTGGCCAAGGGGTAGCAAGGAGGAGTTAAGAGTGAAATCTGATGATATGTTTTGTCAGGACATATAACACGCTGCAATTGCCTACAGGGAACCACAGTAACAGAATTAATGGAACTGATGCTGTTTCAATGTTTATGTCTTAGATTGATATGACCATGCATGAAGCCAGGGATGTCCTCCCTCAAAACTCACATCAATGTCATAATCCTCTCTAAACCCCTTGGAATATAGTTACATTCTTGAATAGGAAAAGGAAAGCCTTTATCTGGATGAAGCTTCCCTGGATTGTTGGAACTGTATTTTTCCCAATGGGTGGAATGAAAGATTTACATAGAAAATTTGTTCAATTATAGATACATCAGGGAAAGTTATATTTCTCTGAACCGCTAACACTATAGTTAGTTATAATATTATGCTCTCGAGGGTGGAAAACAGATGTTCCAATATGCCAAAGGAACTTGAAAGGAGGGTGAAGGAGAGGATTGCAAATTAGAATAAAGATTTTATGTTTTGAATCTGGCTAAGATTTTCTATAGAACCTTCCACTCCATATTTTAAAACTTGGGAAAGGAAAAGTTTCAGTTGCATGTGAAATCAAGACTCCAGGGCTCTAACGAGATGGTACTTCCTCAAGTTGTCATGCTATTAATGCAAGGACTAAAGCAGCATTTAAAGTAGTGTCAAAGAATAAGCATGGGAGTGTTTTATGTGCATTATATTTTGCTGGATGCATATTAGATGTTTTATTTTCCTTATTTAAGAATGTACCTAACACAATGCAGTAAAGGTTTGTAGAATGGTACCTGTCCAAGTGAGTCTGAAGGCACAGTTAGCCTTCCCTACATGCCTCTGCCCTTGCTCTGATGAGGAAGTTAGATATGAAAGGGATCTATTTATATGCAAATGTAGTCTGAGAAGAGCAATACTATTGTACCTTTATCAGCTCAAACCAAACTAAGCAAAGTGGATAATTTTGCTTTAGAATGATTTATGTTGCATATTTGTTTACCTCAGAGAAAAGGAAATATTTCAGAGAACTCAGCATTTTCAGGTGGAACAAATAAGTCCTGCTCCAATGCCAAGGTGAAAGGCTTTGCCAACAGGGAGACAACCTTGGGTTTTCCAGGGAGTGAAGGTCTGTGGAGCATGGACAAGAGATCATGGATCATGGTGGTCCAGGTAGAAGAAGGGTATAACACAGCCAGAGGCAGAGAATTGAAACTAAGCCGGAAGGAGTTAATCTGGCTGATAGGAATACAGGTGCTTTGTAGGTCTATCAAAATCACAGCTGTGTGAGCACTCAGGATATTTTCCTGAGACTGTTTTTATTTTGATATGCTCCCTTCCTCTACCTAGCTGCCTAGCTGCAGTTCTATTATGTTTGCAATTGTCATTTTCCTATAGTTATTTTATTTTTTTAACTTATATCTTGAATGCTTTCTTCTATCACTAACTTAATGGGTACCTATGGTCAAATAAGGGTGTGTGTGTGTGTGTGTGTGTGTGTGTGTGTGAGTGAATGTAAAACCCTCCCTTTCCCAAAATGAACTTTTATGTTGTATGTCATTTCTAGCTATTCTAAAATCTACATCTTTGTATGCAAGTGAGAATATTTATGTATGCTAAATTCCTAGCAAGAAAAGGTTTCTAAGGAAAAGTTCAGTTTAAATTTTTTATGAATATAACAGATTGTTTTTATAAACAATTTATACTCCTACCAGAACTATATGCCCATGGAGGAAAACATTGGTGTGGGATTTCAGAACCCAATCAATACAGGGAGGGCTTTCTAGTAGTTTAGGGACCTTAAGCAGCATGTCGATTTTGAGCAGGGAGATAAAACTGTCTACAAAGGGAAAAGGGGAACAGCACAGGTATACCTGTTACTTGGGGACTTCATTAAATAAGTAAATATATTAAATACAATTGAATATATGCTTCTCACTGCTGAAGATCGTAGATACACATATGGAGAGGGAGAACATTAGAATAAACTCTGAAGTACTGGATTAGAATTAGAGGTATTTGTGTGAACACATGATCTCTTCTTCTTTTTCTTTTTTTTTTAAATAGAGATAGAGGTGCCTATCTATGGATATATCTGTCTATCTATTTACTTACCTACCTACCAATCTAAAAATCATATGTATTTCTAAGTTTTACTCACTGTGGTCCTGGGAGACCATTGTTTATTCAAAAGCAACAAACCTATCTAGTACAGAGATATTTGTTTTAAAGTACCATTTTGCATTAAAAGAAATAGAATTGCAGAAATGGGTGGTTTCATATCTTGGGAAGGGACAGTATAAAATGAACCTAAACAACTTTAACTTTAACAATGGGCAAGGGTGTTTAAAAGACAACTAAATACCAGTACCATGCTGTTTTTGTTACTATTGCTCTGTAGTATAGTTTGAAGTCTGGTATCGCTATACCGCCTGATTCACACTTCCTGCTTAGCATTGTTTTTGCTATTCTGGGTCTTTTATTTTTTCTTATGAATTTCATGATTGCTTTCTCTATTTCTACAAGAAATGCCGTTGGGATTTTGATTGGCATTGCATTAAACCTATAGAGAACTTTTGGTAATATCGCCATTTTGATGATGTTAGTTCTGCCTATCCATGAACAGGGTATATTTTTCCATCTTCTAAGATCTTCTTCTATTTCTCTCTTTAGGGTTCTGTAGTTTTCATTGTATAAGTCTTTCACCTCTTTTGTTAGGTTCATTCCCAAGTATTTTATTTTTTTTGAAGATATTTTGAATGGAGTGGTTGTCCTCATTTCCATTTCAGAGGATTTGTCGCTGATATACAGGTACAGAATAGAGGACACAGAAACCAATCCACAAAACTACAACTATCTTATATTTGATAAAGGGGCTAAAAGCATGCAATGGAGGAAGGATAGCATCTTCAACAAATGGTGCTGGGAAAACTGGAAATCCATATGCAACAAAATGAAACTGAATCCCTTTCTCTCGCCATGCACAAAAGTGAATTCAAAATGGATCAAGGAGCTTGATATCAAATCAGAGACGCGCCGTCTGATAGAAGAAAAAGTTGGCTACGATCTACAGTCGGTGGGGTCGGGCTCCAAATTCCTCAATAGGACACCCATAGCACAAAAGTTAATAACTAGAATCAACAAATGGGACTTACTCAAACTAAAAAGTTTTTTCTCAACAAAAGAAACAATAAGAGAGGTAAATAGGGAGCCTACACCCTGGGAACAAATCTTTACTCCTCACACTTCAGATAGAGCCCTAATATCCAGAGTATACAAAGAACTCAAAAAATTAGACAATAAGAAAACAAACAACCCAATCAACAAATGGGCCAAGGACCTGAACAGACACTTCTCAGAGGAGGACATACAGTCAATCAACAAGTACATGAAAAAATGCTCACCATCTCTAGCAGTCAGAGAAATGCAAATCAAAACCACCCTAAGATACCATCTCACTCCAGTAAGATTGGCAGCCATTATGAAGTCAAACAACAACAAGTGCTGGCGAGGATGTGGGGAAAAGGGTACACTTGTACATTGCTGGTGGGACTGCAGATTGGTGCAGCCAATTTGGAAAGCAGTATGAAGATTTCTTGGAAAGCTGGGAATGGAGCCACCATTTGACCCAGCTATTCCCCTTCTTGGTCTATTCCCTAAAGACCTAAAAAGAGCATGCTACAGGGACACTGCTACATCGATGTTCATAGCAGCACAGTTCACAATAGCAAGACTGTGGAACCAACCTAGATGCCCTTCAATAGATGAATGGATAAAAAAAATGTGGCATTTATACACAATGGAGTATTACTCTGCATTAAAAAATGACAAAATCATAGAATTTACAGGGAAATGGATGGCATTAGAGCAGATTATGCTAAGTGAAGCTAGCCAATCCCTAAAAAACAAATGCCAAATGTCTTCTTTGATATAAGGAGAGTAACTAAGAACAGTGTAGGGACGAAGAACAGGAGAAGAAGATTAACATTTAACAGGGATGAGAGGTGGGAGGGAAAGGGAGAGAGAAGGAAAATTGCATGGTAATGGAAGGAGACCCTCAGGGTTATACAGTGGAGGAGGTAGAGAGAGAGGAGGGGAGGGGAGGGGAGAGGTGGGGAGGGGGGAGGGTGGAGGATGGGAAAGGCAGTGGAGCACAACAGACACTAGTATGGCAATTTGTAAATCAATGGATGTGTAACTGATGTGATTCTGCAATCTGTGTATGGGGTGAAGGTGGGAGTTCATAACTCACTTGAATCAAAGTATGGAATATGATATGTCAAGAAATTTGTAATGTTTTGAACAACCCACAATAAAAAATTAAAAAAAAAAAAGACAACTAAATATCACGAAAGAGTACAAAATTTAATTTTAAAAAAGGTTCTACTGGCTAAAGTCACAATAATTTGAGATTCAAATAAATATAGATAGTAAGAGTATAGAATCCAATAAATAAAAAAGAAACAATGAGAATATAACGATCTAAAGATTAAATTCTATATTTTAATGAGGATTAGCTCATTCACATAGTTTCCAAGTTCCTTCACATAGAATATCAATAATTATAATGAGAAAATAATTTTCTTGTAGTAGAGGAAACTGGGAGATACTATCTTAAATTAATGATAAAATGTTATCAATCTGGGACAAGTGATGATCATATGCCATATGATAGGACAGAGTGAGAAGAACACAGCATCACTCACAGGATGTTCCCACTAGAGTTGCAATTCTAAATGCATTTCTAAATCAACAGTAGATAAAACCATGTCGAAAAATATACTAAGAACAAGTGGTCTGCAATCTGGAAAAGTGTCAATTAAAAAAAATTACCAACCAAAAGAGATAAGAGAGATATTGCAACATGTAATTTTGAATTATGTCAGGCATTATTGGCAGCAATTGACCAGGCCGAAATAGAGTTTTATAGTTAGATGTTAGTAACATATAAAGATATTGTTCTGATTTTCATAGCTATGTTATGGTTATGTAGAATATGTTTGCATATAAAAAACAAACAGGAATGAGAAACCAGTGAATGTAAAATACATTTTTATGCATTGTACTTACAAATCTTTAATAAGTTTATGATGAGGAAAAAAGGGAGAGGAAGAAGAAACTATTTAAAATCATATTTCTTAATAAAGGATACCAAAAAACTATATAATAACAGAAATAAACCAATAATAAATGATTTTAACAGTTTATATAATTTCTATATGGTTTTTGCTTTCTTCAATTTTAATTGCAAATTATTCTACCCAGTTTCCTATTTAATCTACAAAAGTTTCAATAATATTATATACATTTTTCAAAACTTCAGGATATCATGTCCTTTCTCATTTTCTTATTTCTTTGAATCATTTTTTCCCCAACAGAAAATAAGGAGAATTAGAATAGGAAGAAATTTCCTAATATGATTGGGAAAAGCCTTTAAGTTATCTCTTCTAAAAGTTTTATGTTTATTACCATCCTTTAGCTTTCCCCTACTGCTCATAAGCCAAGGATTTCATGTGTTATTTCTGTAATTTGGTAGTTTTCATTTGAATTATGCATTAAAAATGAATATCTATCCTAAAACAATTGGCATGATTAGTTATCTACTAAATTTTTCATTTCACAAAAGGCAATGCTTTATTCCAACATGGTTAAGGAACTTTTAAGACTCTTATTTTTAAAAATTTCTCATTTTTAAAGTTAAAAGAAACACTTATTTTAAGTCAGGAATCAAGCTAAAAATTCCTTTAATCCAATCTTTCTATTTTAGATTCACTGCTTCTTTATAGATAGTATTTAAAGATCTACATTTCATTCACAATTGTTTTCAAGATAATATAGAAAAATAATTGTATTTACAGTGAGAATGTGTGTATAAAAATTAATTTCATACAAAATTAAAAACTGCTAATTAAATCTGAATGCAGATTTAATACATAAATTGCTTTATCATTTTCATAAAATCTAAAAATAAGTGTTAAAATTTTATGAACCAATTTTTTTAATGCCTTTATTTTATTTATTTATTTTTATGTGTTGCTGAGAATTGAATCCAGTGCCTCATACGTTCGAGGCAAGTGCTCTATCAATGAGCTACAACCCCAGCTGGTGAACTAATGTTTTTGACAAATATATTTCTGCAGATTTTTATTATACAAGCTGATTAAAAATATTACATAGAAAAAATATATGAAATGCAATAGTTTAATAAAACATGTATTCTATTAGCAAATATTGTCATTTTCACAAAGTTTTCAAATTGGTACGTATTTATATGTAGTTTTATGTATGTATTTGCATATATCTATCAATCTTTTTATTTAGGTAACTTATCTTTAAGTGGTCTATTTCTTTTTCAGGGCTGTTGTAACAAAGTGTCATCAACAGTATGGTTTAAAACAAGAGAAATTTATTACAATATTTTTGAAGGCTAAAAGTGTGAAGTCAGTATACTGGAGGACCATGCTTCCTCTGAAAACACTAAGAAAATATTCTTTCTGTCTTTTTTAAGAAATCCTTGGTGTTGTCTGTCTTGAAGATTCATTATTCCAATAATCTAGCATACCTGTGGTAATGTGGCATTTCCTGCATCTGCCTTCCTCTGTGCATATATGTCCTCATCTTAGAAGGACACCAGTTATTGAATAAAGTCCCACCTTAATCCAGATCCCCGTCTTAATTTAATTCTCTCTCTTCAAATGAGGTTCAATTAAAACAACAACAACAAAAGAATTTATACTATGATATTATGATGTGGGGGGAGGTTGAGGAATTTTAGGAAATTCTATTTACCCCAATGAAGATTGAAAGATTATAAACTTTTCTTTCATATTTCAATCATAATAACTATGTAATAAAAGTTGCATGTGGGCAAAGTGATATACACATATTAAAAATGAAATAATGAACACATAATGAAAATCTTCCCTTGAACTTTAATAAAAATTTACATAAGATTATATTTCTATCTCATCAGTGTATCTCTCAAACCTTTCTAATGTAATTATTCCCAAAGTCATCAGATACTAGAGCTGTGATCTCAAGAAAATTACTAAATATCTCCCATCCTTTGGTTCAGTGGTTTATATGATCCCCAAAATTGGACAACATGATCTAGTAAACCTAGAAGACCATCTATTTTTTAAAGTGTTAGATTTGATTTTCTTTTTGTAACCAGCTCTTTTAATTAGATAACTATGTAGTAGTATGTTACAATTCTCCCCTACCTTTCTTTCCTTACAAAAATGAATATATTTTCATATATTAATTTAGGTTGTGATCATTAAAAGAACTAAATTTTCATAGACCCTATTAATCTGTGTTATTACAAATGACAGTTTAATTTAATTCAAGCCTATTTTAAAAAACAAAACACAAATTTAATAAACAGATATTTTAAAAATGAACAGAAGAATTTTAAAGCTGTATTAACTAGGATTTGCTCACTCTATAATCTTAGGCAAGTAACTTCCATTATCAGAGACCCAGTTTCTTCCTGTGTGCATGACAATGTCCTGCAGGATTCAGAAATGGCAGGGATTAGGGCCAGATGTACAGGGTGAATAGCATAGTTTGGAAAACATAGAAGATTGCTCCTCAGGATCACTGTGGCTTCTTCAAGTGTGTTTTTCTGCACTGGAAAGGTTAGAATAACTGTGTGTGTGTGTGTGTGTAAACATATCATCTCATACTCCTTTACAGCCAGAGTTTCACTTGTGAGTTAAATTCATTCAACCAGGAATATTTATCTATTTCTCTATAATTGTGAAAGATAATTTTAAATATATATATATATATATATATATATATATATATATATATATATATATGTGTGTGTGTGTGTGTGTGTGTGTGTGTGTGTGTGTGTGTGAATATATATATTGAATATATATATGTGTGTGTATTTGTATGTGTGTGTGTGTGCATTTGTAAGATCACTGGTTTTGTTGTTTGAGTTCATATTGGATAGCTATTTGACAGTTTCTGAGCTAGGTGCCAGAAGCTGGTTCATATCTCTAACTTGGTGACAAGACAATTAAAATGTACAGAGATAAATGATGAGACAGAGAAGCACACAGAGATCTTTAGAAGCATGGGGAATAAATACTAAATTTTTAAAATTTCAATAAAAATAGAAGAAAAATGGTATCCTTAAAAGAAAAAATGCTAAGTGTAGATTAATAATAGAATTAGAATAATGTTAGGTATTTTTGGAATTAATTATAAAATTGATTTTTATTGATTAAAAGGAATAAAATGTTTTGGAAATAGGTGATTATGAAGCTAAGAAAATTTTGTTGTTAAATTAGTGATTTTTTTAGTGCTATAATTAGGCTATCTTCTAGTTTTTGTTGATATTAGTTTATTTGGGGCAGCTTTTTCTGATTATGTATTCAAAATCTTAAATTTAAT
Organism: Marmota flaviventris; assembly: GCF_047511675.1. Classification (NCBI taxonomy): domain Eukaryota; kingdom Metazoa; phylum Chordata; class Mammalia; order Rodentia; family Sciuridae; genus Marmota; species Marmota flaviventris. The sequence goes on from NC_092508.1 coordinate 89,356,954, forward strand.
TTTTTCGTTTTGTCTTCATTTGTGGTAAGGTATTTAAATCATTTTTAGTATCTTAATTTTTTTTTAAAGAGAGAGAGAGAATTTTAATATTTATTTTTTAGTTTTCGGCAGATACAACATCTTTGTTTGTATGTGGTGCTAAGTATGGAACCTGGGCTGCATGCATGCCAGGCGGGGGCGCTACTGCTTGAGCCACATCCCCAGCCCTAGTATCTTAATTTTACTGTTGTGATTTCCTTTGATTCCCCAAGAATAAGTTACAAGAGTTATGCAAAGATTTAAGATTCAAAATTGATATCAAATTTATTTTCAAGCATGATATAATATCCATTGGCAGGCTCAAACTGCAAGGATTTTTCTCAAAAGCATAAGAAAAGCAAATCCCTTTTCTCATCTTTAAAGGGTAAGTGTCATACGATTTCCCAATTGAGTAAATATTAATTTCTAATAATGTACCAAATGAGGTTTAGGATGTCTAACATGTGATGTTGGTAAATTATTTTGTTGATTTTGTATAACCTGCAGGAAAGGCTGATTACCACACAGTACTTGGAAATCCTGTAAATATAGTAACTAATACACAGAATTAGTTTAACAAATTAGACTCACATGACTAAGAGATCTTAGCCATTATTGAAACTCACTAACAATTTCAAGGTTTAGGGTATTTGTGAGAAACCAGAGAAGCAATGAGATGTTGAGGACCTCCAACCAGGCCCATTAACTTTTATATGATATATTCTGACTCATTTAAGAGATAAGGTTTCAAATGAGGAGTCACATACACAGAGCAAGCTACTCATGTAATGAAACACCTCCATTTTATTCTATAATAGCTGTACAACATGAGGCGTTTTTCAGAGACCTGTGCCCCATATATCTATAGATTTCAGGTTTATGTTGCACAAGCAAACCCAGGCAGCCCAGCTTTGTTATGCTAAAAAATGTCCATAAATAATGATTACCTATGCTTACATTACTTGATTTCTTTTTAATCCAGAAGATCTGTCACTAGATTAGACTAAGCTTCTGATCTTCTTTTTCCTAAGAGCAACATTTATCTACATTAGGTGAAGTTTTCAGCATTCAAAGATGTATTTTGTTTAAAGTTTTGGACTCTAATTACTCAACAAATGGATTTTAAGGTATATGGCACCCTTTAAATATCAATGATCCAAATCATTCTTGCTAAAGCAGATGTAAACTCAATTTAAAGTTACTTCAATTGCTACTTTCTTATGAGGCCTATAAATAAAATCATTTCAACCTTACTACATGTTCTACCAAAATAGGTCAAATTAAAATATCCACTATATATCATACTTATGTGAATAGTCATGTAATCTTATGAAAACGAAAGGTAAATGTTTCATGTCCGTTCCTTTCCAATTCTGGGTTATTGCTTCTTATTTCTCCCACTGGGTAGTAGGAAAAGGTAGATGGGTGAATGTCATTAAGAAGATTTAGGAGTCATTGGCCTGTAGTTTTTCTTGCATTGCAACTTTACATTAACTGAAGCTATTTCTCAACAGTGGCATCTTTTGATATATTACAAGAAAGCAATAAATTAGAAATAACAAAGCGTTATAGTTCAGTTTTCTTGAAGAGAAGGATGAGCTTTCTATGAATATGTGCTAAAGGACATTCTTTTAGGAAGAAAGCAGTGCCCAATTTCTACATTTGAAAATAGAAATCTAGGATTTATTAAGGCTACTCTCTCAAACAATAGTTAACTGCTGGCACAGATATCCTGAGACTCTTATTGGGTTTAATTGGCTTCATTTATTTATTTATTATAAATAGTGCATGTTTTTTAGTGAGAGCAGTGTGAGCTACAATCAAAGGAAGAAGCTTAACTCTCATCTTTAGAAACATTTTTACTAGTGAATAAAAAGTTAACTGAACTGATTTGTACGGGTACCCACTTTTAATCTCCTCTTTTTAAGTCTGAAACAAATACTTATGCACACACAACTAAGTGATGGATGGAACTTTAATGGGCTTTTCTTGTTTTCAGTTGTAAATGCTGGATGCACAGCATTGCATCAGAAAGGTACGGTGCTTTTCTTAGAGTTTTCTGTTATGCTGCTTCCAAAAATGGGTAAGAGCTTCATCTGTATGACAATATTCATTTTTAAACAATATAGAAGAAATATCATTCACAGTGGAAAGTTATTCTGTCCTTTGTGGTCACTTCAGTGTCTTGCAACGGTCACCTTTCGATGACTGTGTACTTTCTTTGGTCATTAAAGCATTGTCACTAACTAGCCTCTAACCAAGGCTTTAATTAGGTGTCTTAGAAACCTTGGCTTATAAGCAGTTCCACTCTGTTAATTTAAGTGAGCTTTTAAATATTCACAAGTGTCCATAATTTTCTTAATTGTGTTAAATTGTTTAATAAAACATTTAAATTGACATTAACAAACTGCTTGTCATCCTGGCTCTAGGAATACCAAATCAGTGGCCTTGTGTTCTCCATAGTTCTAAATACAATCCATTGTTTTCTTTTCTTTTTTCTTTCTTTCTTCTTCTTTTTTTCTGATACTTAAGCTTGCAAAATTGTACTAATTTGTACCCTAATATTTAATAAGCATTTTATTTTTAAAAACTGATTTTCTCATGCTTATTGCATTATTAACACATTACTCAATTTCAGTTGCCTGTTTTTGTTGTTGTTGCTGAGAATGAACTATACCTTTTTTCAAAAATATCTCAGACATGCTACAGTGTTATTGTTATGCTAATTTTACAAAAGTAATTGCAAAGATTTCATTAGGCTTCATATTTTAGATTCTGTCATACAATTTATGCTATAAGCAAATAGGCCTCCCAGGTATAATGCTTATCTAGTGGACCAAAGATATCTGAATATTTACTACATTTTCGACAAAAGTCCTCTAAGAAAACTAATTGCTTATGGAAAAAAATATTCTCAATTGTATCATATTTTCAATGATGCAAGAGATAAGATGAAGCCTGTGGTTATATTTTTATAAAAAATCAGAATATAGTTCATATCTAATATATAATAAATAACTCCTGAATGACATTTTACCAAAAAAAAAAAAAGAGTAATCCTGAGGAATTTTGCTGGTATGATAGCCATTTTAACTTGAAAAAAACTTTTATCAGATGCCTTTCCGTATAAGTAAAAATGTCAGATAAGTGTCATTTTAGGCAGATGCCTATGCAGTAAAGATGTCTTATTATTTTGAACCCTAGCTAAATTGAAAAAAAATCTTTATTTTTAATTATTAGGCAAGTTATAAAAACCATACCAGAAATTTAAGCATCATATTCATTATATTCATTGTTTTTAGTGAGAATATTGAAATTTCCTTTCCAGCAATGCTTTAAACAATTATATAATCATTCCTTAATTGTATTCCTGACTCAACACCTAACATATGTGCTTGGAAAAGAAGTATTTTGGGTGCATAGCAACTATTCATATCAGCCAACCTACCAACACCCTCTCTACTTTATAACATGTTTTTTTGAATTTGACTGAAAGTTACTATGCATATTATTTGAATCTTAACTCTATGATCATGTTGATTATAAATGGCTACAGGTACAAGGGAAAATTACTGCTCTTACTTAATCTTGATGTACAAAGTCAGATGCCAATAATGAGAAATTAATCAAATTCTTTAAAAAGTCAATAGGCTATATATTAATAATTTTTGAAAATTTGTCACCTGGAGGATGAAGAGTCTTTTTCAAAGTGCTCTAGGTATCTTTGCTTGAGGACTAAACTTTTGGGGAATATATTTTGTTTTGAAAATGAGGTAAAATTTGAAGTGTGTATATGATTACAAGTATATATTATTTTTAACAAATTATTTGTAATCCTAGTAAAAATATTTTTTACTAATAAAAATTCACTAGTAAAAATATTTTTAAAGCTAAGTGAAAGAAATCAAAGCATAAGAATTTGGTACCAGTTAATGAAGGAACCTATACACGGGTGTGTTATAGAAAAGCACATTGTTTTAAGGTGCCAACACTGGAAAGTTTAAAAGGTTGTCACAGAAAGCTGCATAAGAAGGAAATAAAAAATATAAAACTGAAAAAAAAAATGTTTATCCCCCAAAAGGCAAAAAGTTTTTTTGTACAGAGCAATACTTCAAATATATAGACTATGACTACAAAAAAAAGAGCAGATTCATTTATTAAATGCCATATTTTCAGCATTCGTGTGAAATGTTTTCTTGTACATTTTTTCAATACTATAAGAAGTTTTATTAATCTTATTTTCATATAAAGGAAAAGAGATGCATAGAAGTAAATAACTTCAAGGACATACTGCAGGAAGTAGTCAACTTGGGCTTTGACTCTAGGGTTTCCTGATCCTAGCCACTGTATTTTGCTTCATGGAGAATTCTGAGTAGCTGAGCTTTTTCCTGCATGAAAAAAATCTCTGATTATGTATGCTTCCCATTTGCTAGCCTTTGATTTTAGTTTGTTATTCTACTTATTATTATGCTACATCTACTTTTCACCAAATGAGGGCTTACATTCAATGAAAAAAGAAAGCTGAAGAGTTAATGACCTTATAAGGAGCACCCTAAAGCTTTCTCTAGAGATCAGAATGTCAAGACCTTAGCAAATCTGCTGCAGTTTTGGGTCACATAGTTTATGGACACTTAGGGCTGAGGGTGCTGAACAAATTTTACCACTTTCATGTTAGATTTTCTTCAGTGGCTAAAAGCCAATGCCTGAAACATTGTTAACTTTATTTTTTGTTAATTGTTTTATTTATAAGCTAAATAATTGGATTTTAGTTATTTGTGTGTGAGTGGGCATGTTTCCATCCCTGGTAATGCTGAATAAGAAAATGTTCTTCCTAACCTTGCCCCTGTTAATATTCACTTTGCCCTTTTTATTTTCTAAATCCTTTTATACATCAGTCACTCTTAACCATATTGTGAGCTCAATTATAACCCTGCTCTTATTCCCAGTCAACCTTAGACTACTTACTGACTTTAAAATCGTCCCTGTCTATATTGAATTGCTTGCCATTTCCAGTTACCCTTAAAACAATTTTACTTCTTTCAAATCTCAAATTTTCTTTAATAATGAATTTTTTTGGGGGGAATGCCTTTGACCTAGAATATCTTCCTACTTCATTTCTAAATTACCCAATTGGACTTCCTAGCAGCTCACTTATAAGAAGGGAGAAAACATTTCTGTACTTACATGCTAATTATTTCCAGTCCTAAATCCATTTAGTTCATATCATTGCCTCTAGGAAACTTCCCTTGCAAGTCTGGAATCACATGAAATTACCTATTTTGTTGGATTCTAATTGAATTACTAGACTCTCTTTCATGTCATTCAATACATAAAAATTTAGTTTCCCAGGAAATCAACTTTTTGAGGTTCAATTTATGCTTAATAAATTTGCTCAATATTTTATTGTTTATGCTTAATATTTTATAGTTCATGTTATTTCATATTTGTTTCATAGCAATTAAAGAATTATGAATGAGTCAGACAAGTTTACTCATATTAATAATTATAATAGATTTTAACTGTGTCTTTTATTCCTGTGTGTAGTAACTTCAACTGCATGCAAAGTAAGGGGTCCTCTTCTCTTACTGTTCAAGTTCTCTCCCCTGCTCTATGGGTCTGTGAAAGTCCTGTCAGTGTGTTAGAAAACATACCTTTTACCTCTTTGTATCTCTAACAAGCACTTTTGATCTTGGCACAAAGACAACATCCAGTGATGTTTGTAGGATGAATCTGAATAAACGTTCCTTTATTTATTTGAAATAGAGTATCATTGAAGTAAATATCTCTAAAAATGTACAAAATTGAATAATGACTGCAAAAGTCAATGTGTTGTACTAAAAATGGAAAATATCAGGCACTGCAGTTTCTGCAATTAAAAGCATATTATCTTGTAGTCTATTGAGCAGAATGAAGAAAGTTTTAAATTGCTTTTCTGAAACTAATTTCCAGAAAAAAGGCATTCAAGGATTGATAATTATTAGTTTTCTGTGTTATGGTAAAATATAGCAGTCTAAAACAACTAGAAAGATAGCAAATCTTTTTCTTTAAACCTAATATGTAAAGTAAAATTATACAAAGTGAGGAGTAGTCCATTGAGAAAAAGGTTATTATTTTATTACCCTGTGAAGTCCATAATTAAAATAATAATGATGTAACCAAATGCTTTGTAAATAGCTATTATGTTTCTGAATTAGAAAAAAAATATATTAATCAATATATTGTTAACCCTTATAGCAATTTTCTATTTTCAGAGAATTCAATATTGTTTTTCTAGTATAAAATTACATCTGGTAGACTTAGATTTTTTAAAAAAGGAAAGGCTACTTCAAACGATTTCATTGTCTGGCAAGGTTGTATTTGTTACTCTTTTCCTCTGAGGTAACTGAATGATGAAATTATGTGTGAAAAGAGAATTTTCAGCGACTACCTTGAATAAAGGTTGAGGAAAGGTTATGTTTAGCATAACTCCATTTCCAACACATTGTTGCCCTACAGGCAGAATAATCTAATTTCACTTCTGTCCTGATTCAAGCAGAATACTGAATCCCAGTCTATGAATTATTATTATTATTTTTTGCATATTTGCATTCCTTTCCCTGATTGTGTGGGAAAATAAGATAATGTGATTACAGTGATTTGGGACTCACTCATTGCCATAGATTGGATAAGTGTCCCAACAAGGCCCATGTGTTTAAGATTTACTCCCCAGCCCTTGGCACTATCAGGAGGTGTTGGAATCTTTCATGAATGGGACATAGTGGGAGATCTTTATGTCACTGCGGGATTGCTCTTGAAGGGGATTGTGGAATCCTGGATCCTCCCTCACTGTCTTTTGATTCCCTAGCCATGCAGTGAGTGGCTTGCTGTCACACAATCACACCACTTTGTGCTATTGTGTCTCAGGCCCAAATCCATGGGCCAATCAATGATTCAGTAAAACCTGCAAAACTGAACCAAAATAAGCCTTTTCTCCTATTAAGTTTATAGTCTTAGATATTGTGTTATATTCACAGAAACTTGACTAATCATATTTTTAAAAATATCTTTTATTTCCCCATGCTTTAATTTCTACCACAATAACATAACATTCAAATATTTTGTTTTCTCATTAAAATTCTAATTAATCAGTTTCTAATATTTTGATCAATTTCACTTACAAAGAAATAATTTAACCAAATAGGCTTTTTGTTTTGTTTGTTTGGGGCAAGATTGGTATACAATAGTGCCATGTGGTATTAAATTTCAGACCAAAGGATTATTTCTTAGTATTAATACGTTGTTTCCTACACATGAATGATACATTCAGCCTATCATTTATTTATTCCAAATGCTTAGCATTATTTTACAAAGATTGGTAGTAAATAATTATTTTTAAAAGTTGTTAGGTATTCAAGTTGAAGATTTTTCTAAATAATAATAATAATAATAATAATAGCCACTACTACTAGAAAATTTAAGGTCATCAAAAACAAAGAACAACTGAGAAATTGTCTCAGCCAATAAGAGTCTAAGGAGATGTGATGACCTAATGTAATATGGTATCTTGGATAGGATATCAACTCAAAAAGATATAAAGAATCTTAGCTGAATGTGCCTGTACATGCTTATAATTTCAGTGCTTCAGGAGGCTGAAACAGAAGGAAGGATCTCAAGTTCAAGACCAGCCTCAGCAATTCAGCCAGGTCCTAAGCAACTTAGCAAAATCTGTCTCAAAAAAAAAATTAAAAAGGCAGAAATGTAACTCAGTGGTAAAACACACCAGACTACAATCCCCAATACTTCTATCTATCTACCTATCTATCTATCTATCTATCTACCTACCTACCTACTTACCTATGAATGAATGAAATGCAGATTTTAGTTAATAAATCAGAATTTATTCATCAATTGTGAAGAATGTACCATGCCAATGTAAGATGTTAATAATAAGGGAAACTAGGTGTGGGGTATATGGGATTTCTCTGTAATTGCAGTTTTTCTGTACATGATATCTTTTAATGGCTGAAAATGTTATATCCCCCTGAAGCTTCTCAGTACTTTGTGGCTATCCTTTCTTGTCTTGACCCCTGTTAATAATACATCCATATATTTTCATTACCTCTGCAGAATTGATATCTATTGAACTTCATCTTCTCTGTGTCCATTTACTTTGGAAATTTTTAATTTTTTTTTAATGAACATATTTAGGGTAGAAAATTTCTTTCCAAATTATGAAGAAGTTTTTGTAGCATACTGACTAATGTTAGGATTCTGTTGAAATGAACTCAACCCAAAGAGTGATTACTACAACTAAATGTGAAACTTGATTTATGTATTTATACATATTTTAAAAACATTTTATCTGTGTACTGAGCTTTGAAGAAAGCATTAAAAACATGAAGGTATAATCCCTTCATATATCTATTGTCTTTCTAGTTTGTTATCTAAATAAATAAAAACTGGCACCTGTCAGACATGTGGACAAATATTGTAGGTGTAAAGAGTCTGACATTCATGGAAGATTATGATATTTGTGGGAGCTCCTTGGCTTCCAATATTCTATCACTTATTTAAAAAATGCAATCAAAAGCTTAACGTGCTTGAATAAATGCAAGCAAAGCTAGAGATGAGAATGAATAAAAGGAAGAGATAACCACTGGCTAGTGAAGTAATATCCTTAAGTACTTAAGAGGAATTAGAGTAAATGGGAAAAAAAATAATGTCTAGTTGCAGAATTTACTGTTTTGGCACAGATAATGAAGTTTGTCAGGTTTGTCAGTTCAGGATGTACCATGGATTGTAGAAATTATCCTTGCTTATAATCAAATCTTATTTTAAGGAACAGAACAAGATTTCAACATCAATAAAAAACAAGGTAGAAGTGAATTAAATACCTTAAAGCAGAAGAAGGAGAGGAATACAGAAAGAAGTCACAGAATAGTGTTGAGTAGAAACTGTTACTCATGTATCTATGGAGACAAATAGCATATTAAATCTATACCTATCTCCAGTGGCTCCCTTATGCTAGAAAATAGTATGGGTAAGTTGCATTCCTTATAATTGTCATATTAAGATGAACTTTTTAATATTTTTCAGGTAGTATAATTAGAAAAATATTACCATATGTTATTAGGACCACAGATAATGAGAACTGTGAAATATTCTGTGCCAATGTCTCAGTAATGTGATTAAATTATCAAATGGAGACAGAGTACAATCCAAAATGGGCAGAAGGGAAAAGCTACATTTCCTCCCCACAGCTGTTTTTACCAGACTTAAGAAAATGATTGAGAGTAAGTTGGTGGCTGGCAAACCAAGGTCTTACGGAGGAGGCAGGGGAGAGAAATAGCAACTGCAAAAAAGTTAGGATAAAGGACTTCTTTATACACTTACCTTTCCACCCACCCTGGATTTTTAGTCTTTTTTCCTCAATGATGAGAAAAGCAATAAAGATGTGTGGAAAGCTTTTTATTCCATAGAAAATCATTGGGCAAACTCTTTAGAGACATCTTGTTTCCCTGATATAGTACAGTAACAGAGATGTTGTACAATTGTGGGTTCCTTGAAAAATGGGACAAGTGACAATTTATATCCTTTCTCTTTTCTTCCTGTGTAGGTAGGTTTGAATTTGCTAATTAGGTGCAGATAACCTCAACATGTTTAAGATTACAGACTGTCAGGTTACAAGCTTGTCTGTAAAATTTCCTTGAAAATGAGGGGAAAAAATGAAAAAAGGAAATTTGTGGCAATTAAATATCTTAGTAGATTACCCAATTTCACAAACCAGATTTTGGGGCTTTTATAAAGAGTTTAGCATTTACTTCTTAACACTTGAAACTTTGCGGTAATTTTTTTTTCTTTTGAAAGTAGAAAGACGCAATTCTTTTAGAAATATCCATATTGTATCCATGAAAGGAGAACCCCAAAGGGAATGCCTTTTCCATGCTGAGCTTTTGTTCCATATTTGGAACCAATGAGCTAATTTATGTGTCCTCCATGCTTATAAGTTTTTAAGTCACTTGGGTATTTAAAACATTATTTTTAGATTACAGAACAGAAAGAGTTAATAAATTTAATAAATTTGACATTTCAGAAACTATTTTTTCAAGCTTTGTCTGTAAATATATCCTGGCTAATGCAGATCTAAATAAAAATCTAAAGCACCTTTGCAGAAGTATCCCTGAGCATCTCTTGAGTATAGGTAGAAGGAGACATTTGCAATATAATTTTCATTAAATACCTCATTCCAATCCACAGGAAGGGAAAATGTATGGGGAATAGAAACTCTTCTGACATTCAAATTGTGAAATAGGGCAGTCAAGACTAGCAAGACTTTCTCCTTACCCAGCCTAACTTATTCCTTCACGCTCAATAACAAGAGGCAGACCTAGCCTAGCCCATATCTTGGAAGAACTCATATTTCTTCTCTCATATTTTCTCAGATAGGGGTTCTCAAAGAAATTCTGTGGATTAATTTTAAAAATCTACTGCTGCTAAGACTAGGCACACAATGCCAGGAAACAGGAGGGAGGGAAAAGACCAAAGCAGAGAAGAATAGAAAACATGTACCAGAATGTAATACTCAAGGGCTGTCATTTGGCATTGAGCATGACTGATTGGTAAAACTCATATAATCATCTTCTAAGAAACTTATTTTAAAAAATCTACACTTGAATGCTGTCAGAGGTTATACTGAATCTTTGGATTAGGTAGGAAGCACTACCAGCTTTGAAAAACAGAAGCCCAGATTGTAAAAATCTGTTCCCCTATATTGCAAACACAATTCCAGCAATTTTACAACTATCTGTCTTCATGGAATTGAATTTTTCCTAGTCCCCATTTTAGTAATTTTATAGTTTTTCTCTCAAGCCCCTATTATGATTCCCTACATGAATAACCACTGTTAATTGGTCCATTAATTTTTTTTTCTATTTTAATTAATGTTACCTGAGTTTTTAATACATTTCCCATGTTTCTCTTTCATCCCAGGTTTATATATGGCTCCATATAACCAATATACATAAGTTCTGATGTCCTTTATTTTTATTTGCTGATCACAGGCAGTAAGTATCCTCCCATGTTCCAGATATGATCCAAGATAGAGTCATGAAGCTCTCCCTAGATGGGTGCCTTACTCATATAGTACTTTAAACTACTTCATTGCATGTATATGTCAGTTAGAATTTTATAAATTATATTTATATATTTTTAGTTTTCACAATGAATTTATAAGGTAGTTACTGTTATTCTACCCTCCAGGTGTGAAGGTCTATGTTCAAAGAAGAAGTAGCTTGTCCAAAGACACATGATTGATGACTAATAAAGTGCATGACCTGGGTCGAGTTTGGTTTCACAACTTTGCTTACCATTCTCTGGGAAATAAGGGAAAAAATGTGCAGTTTTAGAAAATCTTAATTTAAACTACCATGTCTAAGATTAAAACATGGTGTTGGAGGAGAGAAAACTTCATCCATCACAAGGTGAAATGGATTATAGAGTGAAAAAAAAATATTTTTCTGTTAAAACTCAGTGCTCAGGATTGGTACATGTGTCTAACTGTGTTGATAAGATAAAGCACATGATCTCTGAAGTCCAGTATCATAACATGAAATGTGTCTGTACATTCTGCTACTGCTATTTAATGTAGAAATGTGAGAAAGCTGTTCTCTGTTGGAAGGAATCTCACCAAATAAACAAAAAACATTGTATCTATTAACACTAGCAAATGAGAACAGAAAATAGATGACTTTGTAAACCACACTTTTTAACATACCATATGAATGATGCAGATCCCTTGAGGGTGAAAAAATTAGCAATCTGTTCATATTGGTTGCCAGAAAGTTCTTGAATTTTAAATATGGATACTTCTATTGTGACTGTGAAGGCTGACAGAGCTGCATGTCTGAAATTTTAACCAAAACAACAAGTGAGACTAGGGTAAGGTTGCAGATATTCTGGACTCAAAATGTACACTTATCAATGCAAATATCTTTCTGGGGCATAATCAATATTTTCTTGCCAACTTTTTCCTACAATGTTACTATGAGCTTTAGGAAAAAGTGTTTATTAATCCAAATTTAGAAAAATCTTAAAGAATAAATGATAGAAAAAGTAAAAGATTTGCAGTGGTCAAATCATCACTGGTATGGTTTATATAAGTTCCCCAAAAAGCGCAAGGTAGAAACAATCCTCAGTGCAATCCTGTTGGGAGGCAGAGCCAACAGGAGCCTTTAGGTCACCCCACCCTTGTGAATGGATTCATGCCTATTTTTAAAAAAAGTTTGAGGCTGCAAGTTCCAGCTTTTTTTCCTCTGGCCTGCTCTTTTGCCATATGATGCCTTCTGCCCTCATCAGATGCCACCCCTCCATCCTGGACTTCACACCCTCCAGAACCGTAAGCCAAATAAATGTTTATTGTTTGTCCATTACCCAGTCATGAAACTCTATGACAGCAGCACAAAACAGAGGAAGACAACCACCATTTTATCAATTATATGTAGAGATGGCAAAATGATATCCTTAATGCCATTCCATATGTGCAATGAACATTCAAAATATCCCCAAAGTAACAGAAATTCTGAATGATGTAACTGTTAAGTCTCCTTCCTTTACTATCCTCATCCTCTGTGACATACACACATACACACACAAATATGTCCAGATTATTAATTTTTAATTATTTCAAAATATGCTTTATGATATTCTGAATGATATTTGTATATACAGTTGAATAAATGCTGTTATTATAAAAGGGAGATAAGGGAATGAAGTTCATTTATCCATAGAAACATTTTATAGGAGCAAAACCAGTGAATAAGAGTTCCAGATGGGGTGAGCAGTGCAAAAATGTCAAGAATACATTTCTAGCCTCAGAAGGTGAAGGAGAAAAGAATCACGAAAACAAAAAGTCTGACACTTTTCTCTGTCCAAAGTTGTCTGAAATTCTTCTGAGCAGCAAGTAAATGACAGACTCTGTTAGGAAGTTCCCAAGTCTGAATAGCAGAAAAGCAATCAAATTAGACTTCAAAATTTGGGTTTATATATTTTTTTTTCAAATTTGGGACATCTGTCTGTGTTGTGTGTGTTTCTGTTTGTGCATTTTGCTGTGGGCTGCTAATAATAAAGAAAAGCACATTTCTGCTTGAGTTGATTAATAAATAGTGGAAAGAGACATGGCCACAACAAGTAAAACACAATAGATAACATGATGAGAAAGTATGAACCAGGTGGGAAGGATTAGACAGATGTCTCTGAAAAGGAATGGCATACTTATATTAAGAAAAAATGCATTTATTAAGGAAAGCAATATCTTTGCTATCTTTAGTTTCTGATATGGGATCACTCTTTTAATATTTTCTCTGTCTGTAATTTTAGTGAGATCACAACACTAAGCTTTTCCCTTAGCAGATAATTACAGGAAATCACTGATCTTTCCTGGTGAATCTATAGTCTTTACTTGTTGATTGTAGCAAATGGGATTTATAATTAGACTCTAAAGTACATACAGAATCCTTTGGATGTGGGTGACCATGCAGACAGTTAAGTCTGCAATCCCTGTGTAAAACAAAGTTACAGGCAGGAGCTGCATAGGCAGTGGCTGCTTAGGGGGAAATGTAGGTGTGGTGGGGAAGGCTCAGTGTGAACTACAAGAGGGAAAATGCTTGCTTTGTTTCTTATACCCCTGGCCAACCAGAGAAGGCTTTTTTTCCGTATTGATTTGACTTGCTTTTTCTTGTTTTTTAACTAGAAATACTCTAAGGGTTTGCCTAATCATCCTAATCATAATCATGAAAGAGTGCAATCTTGTCAACCTGTGATATACACTGTTTGACAGAATTTCCAGAAATTTAAGACACCACTCAAGATCTTACTAGATATAACATATTTCATGAAAATACTGAACTTGTTTATTATTAACAGTTTCTTAGCCATGTTACTGAAAACCATAATTATGGCCCAGAGTCAGCTAAAATCAATATTTGATTCTCAAGCATGTCACCTTTTATTTTTTCCTCCCCCCCCCCGTTTTTACATAACTTCCCTCTTTAAATTGTCATTAGCCAGGTACAGTGGCACAAGCCCTGAAATCCAGTTGGCTTGGGAAGCCGAGGCAAAATGATCTCAAATTCAAAGCCAGCCTCAGCAAAAACAAGGTGCTAAGCAATTCAGTGAGATCCTGTCTCTAAATATAATACATTAACCTGGCTCTTATTTCTCAGTTTCAGATAATCTGAGCATTTAACATATTTGAATGCAAACAAAAGAGATTTTTCTTTATCACAGAATGAGTATTTCGAATTCCTGAGAATCCACAATAGAGATCTATTTGAGTTGTCTAATTAGGGGGAAATTGTAGGGAAAACAAAAGAATCTATAGGTGGCAGCAATGTGGGCTGATGTGGCAATGTGGTCAGGAATCAGATGTCCAGTCATGTAGTTTCAACCAGAGACTGAAGAAAGTCCATTTGAGTGTCATAGATAGCATTCATCTCGAGACTATAAAACATAAAACGTAAATGGCATAATGAAATAGTCACATGAACAATGCCTTTTAAAGGGTGAGGATCTTGTTGAAGGATGTTTAGAATAAAGACAATGGAGGCTGCTGGCAGGTCCCTGGTGGGATCTTTGGGGACATTACCCTCCAGGTCCTCCAGCTGTGTCAATACTATCTCATCTAGCCCTTAGATCTGCAGCACCCACTTGCTAGGTCTTTGCTTATGTCATTCCTTTTTGATAATTGAAAAAAAAAATCAAGTATTCTTACTGCCTTCTATTTGCACATAGATGGAAGAAAGAGTAGGTATCTTCAGCCAACAATAAGATCAATTTCTTTTTTGGAAAGCAAATTTTTGAAAGGAAGATTTTATCAGAGTGAGAGATGGAGATGGACTGCCCCTGATCCAAAAATAAGTGACTGGCATCTCCTGTTGGCAATGCACAACTTCCTGAATATTCTTTCTTTTCTGTGTAAATTTCTATACCTCCTTTACTAGCAAATGAGGATGAGGATGCCTTCTAGTTGTTTAAATCTTTCCCACTGATGAGGGGAGTATTTCTCCAATCCTGCCTCAAGGCTCCCTCTTAATCTTCAGAGAACCTGTCACCTTGTTGCACATGGATTTATCCTCTCAACAGGTAATTACAAGGAAACGTACAGTAGGATCTTGTAAGTCATTTGCAGTGAATGAGTGGGTCAAAAACAAAGGTGAAAGACACCATCTTTGAATGCTAAATCTTGTTGAGGTTTAAGGCTATCTTCTTGTATTGCATGGATTTCTGTTAAGCAGAGATGGCCTTAGAGCAAGAGATTAATGTTCCAAACATAGAGGTTGCTGAACCTAAATGATCTTAGGAAGAAGCCATTTTTCACCTGCAGTTATCTAGGTTGCTGCTTTAGAATGCATTTTCATCTACATGTAGGCTAACTGGACCTAGTTCCTGAAACTTCTGCACCCAAAAGGATAAATATTTTTTCTTTGGTATTTCTGTGGTCAACTGAGTTTCTCTGACCCTACATTATCAAGGAACAAGATTTACCACTCAGTCTGTGACCTATTTTCTTGCCGGGATTGTCACCTATAGGTTTGACCCTGCTCTCAACTAGCAGGAAACGTGCTGCTAGACTAGAGACCGGAGACCAAAGGTCATAGGTCAGTTTGGCACTGTTGTTGTTTATTCCCATAGTTTTGTCCATAGTTCTGTATGGCTGGGCAGATACAGGATAGACCTGGAAAGCCAACGAGGGCAAATAAGTTCCTGGCAATCACTGTCATGCAGGACGGCCCATTTATCTGATTCAACCTATATCTTATTTGGTAAACTACTAAACCAAAAGATTACAAACACTTCTCTTTTTCTATAATCAAAATATAATCTACATGTGCCAAACTGCAAACATTAATAAATATATTTTGCCAAACCAAAATAGAACAAAAAAATTGAATATTCCTAATATCACTAATATTTCTTTTTTTTTTTTTCTTTTTTGAGGTACCTGAGATAGAACTCAGGGGCACTCAACCACTGAGCCACATCCCCAGCCCTATTTTTAAATTTTTATTTAGAGACAGGGTCTCACTGAGTTACTTAGTGCCTTCTTTTGCTGAGGCTGGCTTTCAACTCGTGATCCTCCTGACTCAGCCTTTAGAGCTTCTGGGATTATAGGTACGTGCCACCACGCTGAGCTTCTAATATTTATTTTTAGTCATGTTTTTACCAGTAAAAAAAATGGTAATTTCCATATATATACATTCATTTATAAATTACAAATAAGTCAGTAATATTGATTATAAAGCATTCCTAAAATTAGAAATCCAAATGTAATAAGATATGAAAGGAAAGAGATGCTATAATATTTTTTTGGTGTCCCCAAGGATTATGGCCTAAGATCATTGTGCAAAACTTCTTATTCATGTGTGAAAAACATGCTCACCTGTCTAAACCCAAAGAATGGAATGAGAGAAAAAAGGTATAGAGAAAGCAATGATGGTCTTACAAGATCCGGAGTCTGGGTGAACAGGCATATCCAGAGCAATTGCAATCAGCTTTTTACTTCCTTGGACCGAAAGGTCCTTCCCTTGGTTGCTAATTAGCTGAGGACTATGGCAAGTACAGTCTTCCTCAGCATTGCTTAGATCTTACTCTCTCCTATTGGGTTATTTAAAGAAATGTACCTTTAATTTTCCCCACCTCATTTTTTGTTTGTTTGTTTGTTTGTTTCTTGTGGCAGGAAGGTCTTTTTGGGTTGAGTGTATCTTGCAGTTTATCTCTGTTGGTTAGGCTGACCCCTTCCCTCTCACCTCCTGTTTGTCTAAGGTCTGTGAATTTTTCATATTATGAGGTCAACTGCTTAGAACTTTTAATTTTGTTCTACCCTCCAGCTGCTTTTCTTACATCCCAATTTTATATTTAAGCCAACATACTCTATTATGAAAATGAACCAACAGACTTTCTATTTCTCATAATGTGATGCTAATCCCCAGTTGGGCACACTAATTGCTTTCCTGACTTCTTTGTAGTATCTTGCTTTCTTTTCTTTTTTTCTTTCTTTCTTTTTTTTTTTTTTTTCTGATTTCTGGTCTGCTATGTAGATCTTCAGAATTCTTGTGCACTCTTGACTTTTCTTAATTCTCCTATAGCTTAGAAGACATTGCTTAGATCTGAAATATTTGCTTCCAACTCTCAGACTTTGTTTCAGTTCTGGGTGGCTGATTTCTCTCTCTCTTTTTTTTTTTTTTTTGCTTTTGTACAACAGTTGTCAGCGAACCAACATGGATATGTGTACTAAATAATCACAATTATTATGTAACAAGTAAAAAAATCTCAGGTCCTCTGTGTCAGTGTAAACCATTGCATTAGGTAGTGTGTATTGCTTTGGCCTTAAGATAGCATTCGCCTTTGCTTCAAGGTAAATTCACGTTTTGTAAGTAACTGTGGAGAGCAACAAATAGGATGGATATTTGTATTCAATCTTGACATGAAAAGATGGTCTTTTAAAATATACCTTCAATGTTTGTGATTTGAAACCTTTTCTTACATTGGAAGGCAGTGTGCTTTGAATTTTCTCTTTCGTGATGACTCAGCCCCATGTTGGCCATTCTGCTCTTGGGGTATCTTACTATCACTCAATGATGCTTTAGAATTTAGAAAGTTGAAACTGACTGTTGATTGGTTTTGGTGACTTACAGTTAGTTACTAATTGTGTTTTTTAAAAAAATTTTAAATAGATTTAGTTGCAAAGAGAGTACTAAGTATTTCCTTGTAAACTTCACCAAGACATCCAAAATTTTAACATCTTATGTAATCAGAGTCAATTATTGATACAATAATACTAAGTAAATTTCAGACTTTATTTAAATTCAATCAACTGTCTGGATAATTTCCCTATTTTCTGGGCCATATTCTTGTCCAGAAACATATAGTTGCTATATCATATTAATTTCTCTTAATCTAAAACAATTCCTTTCCAATAGAAGAAAGTTACTACTTATGCTTATATTTATCTTTGTTGGGCTTTCTCTTTTCCACATTTATTTATTTCTTTGTTTGTTTAGACTAGTGGATGTTTGTCTTACTAGAGGTTCTAATCAATCACCTAATTACAGTATGGGTTAAAACATTCCTATGATCATCTATTTTATTATTTAAATTGTCTTGGAATTAAGCATAAATAGCCTCCTCAAAATAACCTTTATCTCCTTTGACATTGCCATCATTTTTGAGACTTCTTCACTTTCTTAGGCCACAAAGAATTCCATATTACTTTGATTTTTTTTTTTTTTCTCACACTGCTCTTAAAATCTAACTTTTCTCCAAAGGAAGGACATTATTTCCTTTTTGTTGTTGTTGTTGTTGTTTATTATTACTGATTCTTTTGATCTCATTCTCACTATTGCTGATAACTAAACTGATTCCTTCCAGTTTGACTTTCCTATGGTATTATATTTTTTGAAATTTTATTTTTCACAAAAGAGCAGATCAACATATACATTTTTGCATCTTTTTGCTCTTACATGACAGAGAATATACTATAAGGTCTTTTTTTTTTTTGGCACTTTTCATTTTTTTCACTTAATTAAACTCTGAAAATTCCTCCAAATCAATTTATATATCTTTCTTATTCAAGTTACAACTGCTTTTACATTGATTTTATTGTTTATTCATCTACTGTCCAACGTATGGATATTTAGATATTTTTGAGATTTCAAAATTAGAATTTTCAATAAAAACTTGTTCATATATGCTTTTTTATTGCTAGAAGAATATCTTCAAAATTTTCCATTTCCAGTGTGTAATGTCCCAGCTCCTCCGTATATCCCTAGAATGTGTGCTTTCTCTTTGAAAGTTGTGGCATGTTTTCAGACTTGACATCAGTTGATTGTTAGTGGTTTTCAAAAATAACATTCACCTAACATGAGCATTTTTTCTCACTCTCAGAGACGGCCATAAGACTGTCCCCCTGAACTAAAACATAATCTCAATGTGAAGTTCTCAATTGGTTTGGTCAATGAGAGCAAACATAAAATGTGTGTAGAAATTTTTCCAAGAAGCCTTTTATTTATCAAGTACTAACTTTCTCATTTATACAGGTTTTAAGTAATTGTAACTGATTTTTTTGTGTGTGTGATATTTCAGTTGTTTTGGAAATTATTTTATAAATGTGATATCCCCCAACATTCACGAAGTGATGTTGTGTGATTTCGTAGTGTAATATGATTCAGAAATGGAGGTAGGGCAAGAGATACACTGCTCATTTTTTTCATCTATCACTTTAGTTCACATACACAAAAAAGTGACACAAAAGCATATGGGTCTCCTTTTATAATTCACTGACTAAATTTACAGTCCTGTCCATGTTTTGGCAGAGGGAGCCAGGTTGTCTCAGCTTTATTCTCAATTCATGTTCATTGAACAACAGCAGAGCTCTACATCAAAATAGACTATAAACATGTTTCTTCAAATGTAAAACAGAAGTAATTATATTCTGCACAGTAAGGAGAAAAAGATTAATGAGCTGGTGCCCATAAAGTACTCATATAAAATGCTCTGGAAAAAAAAAATAAAGGAAACTTAAATACACATTTTCATGATCCCCTAAAACAAAATCAGGGAGAATTCCAAGGAGGATTTTTTGTTGTTGTTGTTCTAATCATCTATATATTTGTGTGATGATGTGCTATTATCTTTCCATATTTTATTTAGTACCTTTCTTCAGACTCTTTTGTGTATCTTGTTTTATCTTATGATCTCTCCATGCTCCAAGGAACAATTCAAAATATTTTTCTATTGCCATTAGTAAACAATTTATTTACTTCTAATTTACATTTGATGTCTTATAGATCAAAAGACCTTGCTTTGTACTTTAAGCTTTGAAATGTTCCATCTCTGATTATAGTGTATAATAAATAGTAATAATTTTCAAGACACATGGACTTTTGACATCCATCTATTTAAAATTAACCAAGCAAATAACAGCACTAAAAATATGCACATTTTTGGTATCTATTTCCTATTGGATATATGTAATCTACTTATCTTTCTTTAAAAAAATCTTTGACTATGTCAGAAAGACAGTATTTTTGATATGATAATCAAAAACCACTCCCATAACATTGTGTCAGAAAGCACATTATTTTATTCTGGAAACATCCACTACATTCTGTGAATGATTCTTCAGAATATCTTAAAAACATATTAAAAAATACTTTTGGAAATATTTTATAAGCAACACAAGTTAGTTGTGTGTCTATGTGTGTGTGCTTTCGAATGCTGAACAATGACAATTTGTATGGTACTTTGAAAATCTTCCTTCTCTGCAGGTTATCAGTTCTAAAGAACTGAATACTATTTTTGCTGCCAATTTATTAAAACAGCCATACCTGTTGCCTAGGGCACCATTATTCCTTCAGACAGCCACAGTAGGGGAAGAAATTTCTTTTCTTTTCTTACCTAATTAAAAGAAAACAAATGAGCTATAATAGAAATCAAAAAGTCACTGTAGGATATTTCCTTGGGCTATCAGCTTTCCCAGATGGTCATTAATACCAAGATTATAGCACATAGCAATTTTCATTACTCCTTGTTATGTACTACATCTTGAAAACAAGCTTATTAAATATTTGGAAACTGACTAATATCATTGGAAAAAAAGAATCACATTCAGTAATGACTTTTCACTGGTTTAAAGATTGATTAGTTAGAATTGAAGAATACCTGGGACAAAAAGCAAACAAACAAACAAAAATATGCAAGAAAAGAAGGATCATCATATAACAACAGCACAGGCAAAATTTTGAGGGTTTGGGGAGAAATATCAGTAGGGTCACTCAGTTGAATATGAACTGATCACATGCAGTGAAACTTCAATTGCTTTGTAGTTTGGGGGATACAAGGGAAGGAAGATCACAGTCCTTGTCCTTAAAATCTGTGGACAGGTGGATAATTTGGACCTGTGTACAATCCAATTAAGTGAGGAGTTTAGGAGACAATTGTGTAGTTAGAGTTGTCTGCAGAAACTTTTATTTAATCATCTCAATGCCAAATAATTGAAATGCCAAATAATGTAGACATTTTATTAAAAATGTAATAATTTTGCAAAATCACTCTCATGGATAGTACTATTGATGATTAAGAAACTGATCATTATAATGTTTTGAAAATACTACTTCCTTTAAAAGTTAATAAAAATGTACATGCAGAGATTGGTAAAATTAAAAAAATAGAGAAGGAAAATATTTTTCAAACCTATGATTATTTATTTTTATTTATGTAGTGGTATATGTGTCTGTCAGAAAAATTTGGTGGCATTCATCAGACCCAAATTGCTCAGCCATTACCTATTAGCACTTGGACACCATTCTCCACTATTGTGATTCTTAAATGCCCTCAATATTTCACAGGCTGAATTCAGAAATGCAATTAGCAAGCTGAATAGCATATCAACATTTGATAATTGCACGTAAAATATACAGCAGATTATGCAGTGCTATTTCTTTATTCACTCCCCCCCCCTGAATTTCCATTCTTTTTGGCATGTTTTCTTTTCTTTCTTTATGCAAAAGTGATGGTGCTGAATGCTAATGAAGTAATGCTTGGTCAAATCCCAAGCAGTTATTTTCAAGTAATTAGTTCAGGCTTTTGTGTTTCTGACATTCTGCAAACATTTTGTTTGGATTCCTGATTTATCTTTCCTTAATAAATAAACTACTGACCTTTAATAGGTACTTGTTCTAGGGAATACAGGGAACAGAACAGATTTGTTTTCTCTGAATGGGTGAGTAGCAAGTTCTGGCAGTATTTTAGGCTTGAACATTTGCTGTGGGTAGCCTTGAAAATTAGCCATTTGGCCAGAGAGCATGAATGCTGGCTCTGGTAGGCATGATTCACATCTCCCCTTTTACCCAACCAACACTGATATTTCTGGTGGGTACAGTAGATGGGAAATTTACCAGCAATCCAGGTGTCTTGGACCATGGAACTCTTTGTTTCTCTCTTTTATGTTCTAATTGTGGCCCAGAGCTGTGGCTGCTTCACTATTTCAGGTCTCACTGGCTGCTTCCTGTACAAGTCTTTCCACATCTATTGCTTGAAAAAGGACACATTGGAATCCTTACAGTAACCTGTAGTAGTCTTTCCCCTGTTGGGATTCTAAAGATAAACCCCAAAATCACACAAATAACCCTGCAAGCAGCAGTAGATGTTCCTTTATTGGTCTTTCAGTGCATTCACCATCCATGAATGACTTGATATCTTTGGGGAAACATACCAAAACATTTTTGATGTTTATTTAAAGCAGAGTGAAGAAGACATATATCTAAGATTATGAGATTTATTAGCCTTAGGAGAACTGGTCTTTTAACCTAAGTATCTCAGATACCTAAAAAACCTAGATTTTTGGTTATTATTAAATAGGCACATTATGTCCCTGTTATGATTCTGATTTTTATAGTTTTTATCATTTCTAGATCAGTGCTCTTCAGCCTTCAACCTTTCTATTTATAATAAATTCATTCAATGCATTGTTCCAAACACTTCAAATACTTCTTATATGCCAGGCACTAGACTAGGCTTTGGAATACAGATATGAAGAACACATGGTTCTTGCTTTCAATAAGTTCTGTAAAATGAGAGTCTAGTGTGCTCACCAGTAGTTAAAGCACCTACAGTGGTACATTCATACTTTAAATATCAGAGGGAATCAGCGGCCTGGGAAGATCAGGTGAAAGGAGCATGTACAACAGACTCTAACTGAAGGAGATAGGAGATAAAGAGGAAAACTTCTTTTCAGAAAAGGTAATGTGGCGAGCTGAATTTTTATGGTAAGAAGAAGAGGAAACATAAAGAATATTCCATTTGGAGGTTGGACTCTGTCATCCCAATATGGATATGATGTAAAACATGGAGATGATTTGCAACATGTCAAAATAAACAACAGCAAGGATATGAGATTAAGAATCTCTCTGGGAAGCAATTTGAAAATGGTTAAAGGAGCTGAGTAGACATTTATTTAAGAAGACATAAAATAGTGAAGACATACATGAAGAAAAATTGCTAATATTGCTAATCATCAGGGAAATGAAAATCAAAAACCCTGTGCACCTCATAGATAGTTGTAATAGAAAAGATAGGAGATAAATATTGGTAAAACTGTAGAGCAAAAGGAACACTAGTACACTGTTGGTGGAACAACAGATGAATACAGACAATACAAAAAACAATATAGAGGTTCTTAAGGTAGTAAAAATTGAAGTACTATATGAGTCAGCAATCCCTCTCCTAGAAATATACCTCATGTATTCTGATGTGTGTTCCACCTCATAATGATGTCTGTTGCAACATGCTTATTGTAAAACTATTCATAATCATCAAGATATTGGAAGCAGCCTAAGTGTCCACTTTTAGACAAATGGATACTATGTATATGGTGAAATTTTATTAAACCTTAAAACAGAAGGAGATCTTGTCATTTGCCTCATCAATGATGTGTCTGAAGGACATTATGATCAATGATGTAGACAGACACAGAAAAAAAAAATACTGGAAGGTCTCACTCATTTGTAGAATCTAAAAAGGAAAAGGAAAAAAAAAAGAAAGAAAGATGAAGGCAGGAAGGAAGGGAAATTAAAATTTAAAGAGATGAGAATAAAACAGTGATTGCCAAGGGCAGGAGTAGGGGAAGTAGAAAATGGAGAGATGCTGATAAAAGGATATGAAATATCACATAAGTAGGTGAACAAGAATATACTTCTATGTACAATATAAAGATGGTAATTAATAAATTTCTAATTAGTAAAATTTTATTATGGATTTTTATTAAATAAGTAGATTCTATCACCTCTTGTCACAAAAATAAGGTATGTGAGATAATATATTTTTTAATAGGCTGCACTATAGCGACCAATTTTACTACCTATATGTATCCCATAATATCATATTGTAAACTTCAAACATAGTTTACTAAAAAGGAGGAAAGAACACAGAAAAACAACAACAACAAAAAAACCTATCTGAATTAAAAAAAAAAACAGCAAAAAATGTCCCTCTGTTGCAATTTTTTCCTTATCAAATTTTATCCAACCTTACACAGATTACATCTTTTTCACACTTTTGTTTTCCTCATCAGTAAAATAAAGTAATTTTGCCATCCTCAAAAGTTTTTTGAGAATGAAATGAAATGATAAAGTTCTTAGAATAGTGCCTGATAAAATAAATTCTACCACCCCCAGATCCAGTCACCCACTTGCTTACAGAGGTCTTTGGATTACCATTAATCCCAGAAGGAAGTGTTTAAATTGGGGGAATAAAATAAACAGAGATAAATCTGTGGTTTATAAATCCCATAGTCACCATCCAATGTTGGAATGAAGGATATATGTGAGCACGTCTCAAATTTTCCTTTCACTCAAGACGTTAAAATGGCTATCAGCTTTGAAGTTAAATCATAATCTAAAGGGTTTAAACATGTGCAGAGAAATACAAGGAACACTTACAGAATAGTTTCCCTTCTTTGAGGTCTTAAATTTAGGAAATTTGAAAGGTTAAAGCAGCATGTCATCAAAACTGTGCATGGTCCTGACAGTCAAATGCCCCATGAAAGTTTTAGGAAGAGGGTGATCATTCCTTAGTAATAAGTCCTGTCTCCTGAAAGTCTGGGCATATAGCCATTCCCAGAAAGAGGCATCACATTTAAGGGAATACATAGAGACAGAGAGTAGAGGGAAGGAATGAGGGAGAGGGAAGGAAGGAGGAGAGGGAAAGAAAGGGAATAGAAGGATGCAGAGTAAAAATACCAAGAAGACTGGCTTGTAATATTAGTTGGTGACTCAGGGGTCATTCACCAGAAGGCTATGAAGTAGACAATTGCCAGCAAATGGCCAGAAGAATGTGTAACTCCTCTTCATGGACCATCATCAATGAAAAGTTATAAACATCTATAGACTGTTCAAATCACCTTTTATGGGTGTGTTTACCTCTAGCTGAGAATCTGAGGTCATATCCATGTGACCAATGTGGATCTAAAGTAGGTGAACAACAAGAAATAGAAGCACCTGCTCCCTGCCCACCAAAGCAAGGTGGTAGAAATTTTGCAAGTCATCCTTCTCATCCTCACGTAATCTCACACATATTAGACAAAACTTCTAGAAGAAGTATACACACACACACACTGACACATACACTGACACATTGTAAGGATTAAAATACTTTATGTGACTGAAATGTAAATCTGAATTGACTGAGCCATCAGTGGGTTGGACTGAGTTTATGTTATAAAGTGAGCAATTGATTCTGATTCAGAAAAGGGTAGTTAGGAATCAAAAAATTAAATTGAGTTAAATGAAAATAAAGTTAACATTTGGCATGATGGCATTTATGACTGTGAATGTCTGTACCCCCTACATAATAAGGGGTTTGAACTTCTTCCTGAGGACAATTAGATGCTGTTGAAGATACTAAGCTGAAAGGTGGCATGATCAGATTTTTATTTTAGTAAAAAAATCACTTAGGGAGAAAATTAATTGGATTGGAGTGGGAGGAAAAGCAGCAGGGCGTAGATAAGGAGACCAGCTAAGAGAATATTGTTGAAATTCAGGCAAGAATTAAGTTCCCTAAATGATGCAGTCAAGTAGGTGAACCTGAGAGGTATTAAGTAGGAAGAATTTATTGAACCTAAAACTAGGTATACATGAGGTGATGCTAGAGAAAATGGAAGAATTTTTTTTTTCTTTCTTTCTTCCCTTCTTTCTTTATACCCTATCTATTGTGTGTCAGGAAACATGTTAGGTTCAGGGAATACAGAAATGAGCAAACAGGACTGGTCCAGGCTATCAGTGAATATATAGTCTAAAAAGAAAACTATTGGTCTAACAATCACATGAGCATATATGCAATTATAGTTCTCTTAGGTAGACTTTAAGGATTCATTATGTGATAAAAGTTTGAACCCACATAGAAAGTTGAATGACTGTTGCCTGAAAGAGAGAGACACTGAGCTTAAAGTTGAAGGTGGGAGAAGGTTTAATTTACTTATTCGGAAGGAAACATCAGCCTGACATTTCAAATGTTTTTGATCATGTTCATCCTAAAGACATTCATTTTACCTAATGAGTTGATACCCATACCATATGCACGCAACACACACACACACACACACACACACACACACACACAGACTCCCACACTTATATAAGGAAAGAGAGAGAGAAAGAGCAAAGCTTGGAATAACAAATTTACTTACGTGTACCTGTCATGCTACGTTTGTCTATTTTATTATTTTAATGTTGCAGATAGAACATTAAATTGATTTCAGGATCCACTTAGGAATTTTGATCTACAGTTTGCAGAAAATTGGCTTCCTTGCTGACAATATTTGTTAAATGCATAACATACTAACTATAGTATGTTTATAACTGTCACAACCACTCCATCAGGCATAAACATTAGTCCCCTTTTCAAAATGAGTCAACTAAGGTCACTGGGCTAATGCTACACAGTAAAGAAATGGCAGGATTTGTTTCATGAATAAAGCAGAGCCTACATGTTTAATTGTTTTTCTGCTTTCCTGACTGTCCAGATGTACCAAAATGCACCTTAATAAAGACAATAAACCTGGAAATAAATAGAAAGAATGTGGTTCCTTTCATATATGCATCATCTTTCCATATGTCTATAAGCAGACCACACACAGCATAGCAAATAAGACCAATATGAAATTCCACTGACTATATCAATACTAGTGAAACATTTTCAAATTTAAAAAAAGAAGAAACTAAAGTAATTTACTTTGCAAAAGTTGCTGTACAAATTCTTAGTTTCTAATATGCTATCATTATATAAAATGGTGAGAAAAATAGCTTCCTGTTCATTGAGAATTGCAACATCATATATATCACAACTCAATATAAAAGAACACATGCACACACACACACACACACACACAGAGATCATAAAATGATTTGTATTCTCATCCTTTTTGATGAATAAGGGTATTTTCCATCATTTTCTAATTTTTCAAAATGCTGGCCAGAACCCATTAAGTTGATACTAACCTGCTTACATTTGTCTTCTAAAGCAAGAATCCGCCACCTTTTCTGTCATGTCCTTGGGACTTGGCTATGTCTTCAGAAATTCTCTATTAAAAATTCAATTATCTTCTGTGAGTAGTGACACTTTAATCCATTATCAGTTTTTGACAACTTAATGGGAACTAGATTATCAGATTCTACTCAATGAAACAAACATTTATTTAAAATCAGTTCTAAGATTCTGTGCAAGGGTCAAATAACTAATTATTTAAGGAAGCTGATTTCAAGAGCAGTGGAGGAATAGTACCCGGCTAGATAACTTGATGGTTCTGCCCAGCTCTCTTAAGACTAGCTGGTGGAGCATCTCACTAGGATGAGATCCTGGGTATTCTGAGGACTGTGGGATCCTAGAGAATTTAAAGGAAGGACAGTGGTTAATAAATAGGAAAACTCAGTATCAGAAGCAATAGCACTCCAGAAGCAGTGAGCTCACACAACTGCTGAACTGGTTTCTAAAACCGTTTTCAATAAAGGAATCAGTGCTTCTTGGGGAAATGAATGGTTCTGCAGCTGAGCAAGATGGATCCAGAATACTTTGTGGTTTTAGACAGTAAAGAGGTACAAAAAAAAAAAAAAAAGCAACAACAACAACAACAAAAACTAACCAAACAGAAAACTCAAACAAAATCATCCACAATGCTAACAGTATGTAAAAGGCAGACAGGAGTCAAAAAAAAAAAAAAAAAAAAAAAAAGTTCCAATGGTCAAACAATTTAAGTAATGAAATAAACAATATACATTAGAGTATAACCCAATGTATAAAATAAATACCACTAAATCTATATGGATATAAATACTCAAATAAATAAATGTATGGTGGTGAGGAGAGAGTAGACAAAATCTAAGTGCAGAAGAATTCCAAATAATGTACATAGATACTATGCACTGAATGACATGGAACATATATCCCCACCCTTTAAATAACTTCCTTTCAAGAAGCACGGTTTGGAAAAGGGAGAGAAAAGAGTAACTTTACAATAGAGAAATTTGACAAACAGCATTTCTATCAGAGGGGAAAGTAAGCCTTAATCATGGCATGAGTCCTTGATGGGATGTGATAGTGAGAACAGAGCTTTACATGTATGGTCTTCCTCCCCCAAACCCGTAATCTCAGTCTAATTAAGAGAAAAAAAAACATTTTAAAGATTAATAATATTCTACAAAATATCTAGCCTGTATAAACTGCCAAGGTTATTAAAAACAAGACAGAGGAGTTGCCACAACCAAGAGGAAATGAAGGAAACACAATGACTAAGTGTAATATATTCCCTAGATGATGGCCTAGAACAGAAAAAGGACATCAGGTAAGAACTAAGGAAATAACAATGAAGACTTCAGTTCACAATAAAACATTAATATCTGTTCATAAGTTGCAGCAAGTAAATGATATATAAGATGTCAAAATAAGAAAAACAGTGTTAGATATAAGGAAACTTTCTGAACTATCTGCACAATTTTTTTCTGTAAATCTAAAACTACTTTAAAATTTTAAAATATACTTTTTAAAAACCTGGTTTCACAAATGGTAAAAATCTGGTATTACAACCTCTAACAAAGCAAGTTCTCTTACCTTACATTTCGGCTTCCAGCTGGCTTGATCTATGTTCAAAAGTAGATTTCCTACTTCTACTTGAGAGCTAAGTTGCCAAATTAATTCAAGTTTAAAGAGCTGGCAGCAAAACCATTAGCAGTGGAGGTGAGTGACTGAAATGGTGCATTTTCAACATCATCAAAGCCCTCTGGCACACAACTCCTTATATAAAACAAATAAAGTGTTATGAGACAGTAAATTGAATATGATGTAATGCCAAATGATCAATTCAATGTGCCTTGTCAACAGAAAAATAGCAACTCCCTGCAGAAAATCATCCAAGTAATTGCTATGTAAGACACAGATACTGTTCTCCTCAGAGCAGCTGCTGATAGCTCAGGAGAAGGGGTGACGGCAGGTGGTGAGAATGTCACTGCCTCTTTTTAACCACTGTTTCTTGCTCCCTGTAGTCCCCCCCTGTTTGGTTATTGTCACTAGTTGGTCTCTGTGGAGAATGTTAAACAGATTTGTGAGGCTACTCAGCCCAGCCAAAGTTGAATAGCTTCCAGATTGTTAATATTCCACACCAACATTCCTACTGTGATAGATACGCTTATTTCATTCAGTCCTTCTGCCCAACTTATTTTTACCCTTTTTAAGAAAACAAAACAAAACACTAAAAGCTAAGAGTTTTCCATTATGTCCATTAATATGTGAAGGCTTTATGTACATTAATTAAAGCCCTCCAAGTAGATCTATGACTTGGCTACTTGGTTACCAGTAAGAACATTG
Organism: Marmota flaviventris; assembly: GCF_047511675.1. NCBI lineage: Eukaryota > Metazoa > Chordata > Mammalia > Rodentia > Sciuridae > Marmota > Marmota flaviventris. The sequence goes on from NC_092508.1 coordinate 89,386,357, forward strand.
AGGTTTAGAAAGTCTAAAAAAAACTTGCTGAAGATAAGAGATTAGCAAATAGCTGAGCTAAGATTTGAATACAGGAAATCTGATTATAGAGTTTGTGCATTTTCCAATGTGCCACCTAGCCTGCCCTGTATATCCTGCACATGGAAGATGGTCATTGCTTCCCCCACTAAATTGAAAGTTGTTTAAGGAAATGCATTACATTGTTTTTGGCTTTGTCTCTCCTACAGTCCCTAGAAACAACAAACACACTTCAGAATTGTTTGTTAAATAAAACATACATTGTGTGTGTGTGTGTGTGTGTGTGTGTGTGTGTGTGTGTGTGTCTGTAAGAGAGAGAGACAGAGAGAGACAGAGACAGAGAGACAGAGAGACTGATTTTAAAGATTATACATTTAAAACTTAAAACTGTATTGGCTTTAAAAAGAGAATGGAGTCTCTTTAATGTTTCCATGCCTTTTCCTTGTTCTTTATTGTTCTTGACATAAAAGGGCAAATTTACCAAGACAACTTTGCTACTTGAGTTGTTTATAGAAGGAAATAGTCAAGGACAGGTACTCCTTTTAGTTGCAAAAAAAATCAGGTCTTGAAAAAAACATTTCCTGGAGAAAAGGTTTTCAGGAAGAATGCTCTATACTGTATAATTTGCATAGCCAGCAGGGTAGTGTGATTATCTGGAGTAGAAAATCTTTTCTTAAAGTGGCCCAGTGCTTCTATGAGAGGCAAAACTTGATTAGTTGTGACACTGAGCACTGAGGAAAAATGCCCTGTCTACCTGGGACTGGTAAACATCCACATGTTCACATGCTCTGGGACTTGCTAATCGTTTGCAGTGTGTTTTAATAACTCTCTTAAGGAGGGAGATTACATGTCTTCGGAGACATAAAGATGCCAAAGGACCAATGAAGCAGATGTTTAGCATCTTCAAATAGGAGCAGAAACCTTGCTCCAAGACATTTCTATGGGTTGATGCATTTTGTAAGATCATGAACCGAGAGAAGCATTTCTGCAACTTTCAGGCGTTCTTTAGCATTACGAAGAGGGATCTTTATTAAATGACTCAGGCAGTAGTTCCTGTGAGATAATAACTAAGAAGAAGTCAGACCTGGGGAATCAAACAAGTAGGAAAGAGGAAGAAGGAGAGAAGGAGAAAGAAGAAAGAGTATCCGTGAAAAAACACAAAAGAATGTAGTTCTAAGATCTATGTAGCAAATTACTAAAAACTGGAGGTTTTAAAACAAAATACATGTGTTAGTTCACAATTTTGGAAGTGGAAGTCTGAAGTCAACATACCAGCAGAAGAAGAGTCAACCTCCCTCTGAAATCTTTAAAATAAAATCCCTTCTGGTCATTGGTATAGTGCTTGATATAGTTTCTGGTGTTTAAAATACTTTGAATTCCTTGAGTTGTATTTCTCCAGTCTCTGCCTCCATTGTCACAGGGTGTCCTCTCTGTCTCCTCAAAGTATTTCCCTCGGCATGAATTTGGGTCCACATTTTCCTCTTCCAATAAGGACACATATATTGGTACAGTGTCCTACTCTGCTATAGTATAAGCTCATACAAATGAAGCCAGAATTAGACAGGCAGTCAGTATAGATAAGTAAATCGAGTCAGGTTGGATCAAAGAGGCCAATTTGAGTCCAGGAGTTGGAGACTGTCCCCTGAAGGACTGAAATGCCTTCAGAGCCCTTCCTCCACCCTTATCAAGATAACTTGCTCCTGTTTCAAACTGTTGCTAAGGTAACCTGTCCCAGGAATTGTCCCTCCCTACAGGGAGTTATAAATGTCCTTAATTAATGTGTCCTAGGCTGCTCCATTTGGTTCTTCCCCCATCCATCTGCTTTTCAGATTTTGGCCATCTCCTGGGCCTAGTCAGGAAGGAAAGAGAAGAGGGGGAAGAGAGCAGGGAACAAAGAAAATCTAGGATGAACAAGATGACCCTAGTTGGTATCCTGGTATCCCTAGTAGTGATACCAGGATACCAACTAGGGTCCCCTTCTCCCTCCCTGGAAAAATCTATGCTACCCCCTTTTAAATAAATCCTACTTGCCACAGTGTGCTTCTTTAATATTCTACTTCAACATGTGAAGAAACAGGACTCATCACTGATAAACAGTGGTATCACTAACTACTAACTGCCAGAATATGACAAGAATAATATGCCATATTATTTCCAAATAAGATTACATTTTGAGTCACAGGGGTAAGAATTTCAATACAGCAGTTTGAGAGACATAACTCAACCCATGACAGAAGGTTTGCCAATTAAAATCAATTTTAAATGTGGTCTGGAAAGATAAAATTTCTCATTGAAAACCATAAAATCTTCTGAATTTGTTTTTTAGTATATCTGAAACTTTTGGATATAATATGTACCTTCACTGACTTCAAGGAGAAAGCCAATCATCAACCCTGGAAAGTTCTATGGTTGGGGACAGTGTGAGTAAGTTGCAGCTGTATGAAGAAAGCTGGTAGGACTTGATATTTAATTTTGCTCATGCAAAATGCTAACCTTGGAATTTGAACTTCATAAATGCAAGATAAGGGTGAAGAAATGAATGGAGATCAGTGATATATGGAAGGTTTGTGAGCTATAAAGTCTGAGAACTCAGTACATGCTACATAATGGCAGGGAGTCTTGTCTTTTGTTGTTCGACATTTTACCCCCAGTTCCCGGAGAAGAACCTGGCACAAAGTCAACTCTTAATTTCTGTTCAATGAATGAATGGATGAATTGATAAGAGCCGTGGCTGGGAGTCAAAGTATCAGTGGCTACTAAACTAGAGATGCTGGTTTCAAATTCTGTTTCCACCCCATAAAACTCATGATGTCAGTCATGTGTTGTCATTGTGAGACCTCCTGCTTTCATGTATAATAGCATAATTAGTAAGATTTTTTATGAATATTTAATATTGTGAGTTCGGGGCAGCTTACAGTCTAGGCACTGTAGGGGAATACACAGGGAAAATGATACAAAATCATGACTTCAAAAATTTTCCATATTTAATAGTCTAGATTACCAAAATAGAGCATCTTAAATGATTAAAATAAAGATTACAACTCATAGCACTGATCATAAAAAAATTTTCCCTAGATTTCAAAGAAATATGACATATATAGAAAAACATGGCTGCTCATTTCCCCATCTCAGATACATTCATTTCTTTTATAATATTGTAAACATCAAAATACCCTCCATTTTAATTCCTTGATATAGCTAAAAGTCATTCTTTTAGTATTGTTTTAAACTATTATTCCCAATAATTTCCCCTCCAACACTTGAGCCTTAACTTTTTATTGGCTGCTATTATCAGTACTATGTGATGCCATTTATTGAAGTCTCTTGGTAGCGAAAAGACAAATAATATTCAAGAAACTCCAAATATTGAGATTGGCAAGATATACACATTCAAGGAGCCAGAATATGACAAGAAGCAGCTTCAGAAAGAGCACAAGGCAAGGGGCTGCAGTGGGGCCTGTTTTTCCAAAGAATGAGAATCATCAGAAATCTGTCCCTGAAGAGTCTTCTTGGGAGGATATTCAAAATCAAAGACTATCAGGGGCCTCAGAAGCAACAGGCCTCTCATCTGTTAGTGTTCTGTATAATTGACTTTACTGCAAATACATTTACCCAATTTCTTTTCCCTTTGTCTTTTTTGTTTCCTCATGATATTTAACTATCACGGGCCTTGTTCACTCCCTAATCGGTGATCTTTTCTTCTTTATTGTATATTTTATTCTGAATATTTATCATTTCTGCCTACTCTTGACTATAGGCTGTGATAGCTCCTCAGCTTTCTAACAGAACCGATTGCTGTATTGTTTTTTTATATTTGTAGCCTAAGTTCCTAAGAAGATTTTCCAGAAGATTCTGAGGCCATCACAAGCAATGTGAGTGGCTTTTCTAGTGAGGCCCAATGACACCTACAGAGGCAACTTTGTGCTCTGCAGCACCACGCTATGGAACGCACTGGGAGCCTCAGGGAAAGGCCTTTGGAGAGGACAAGAGTCAGATATGAGTGTAATTCAAGATCTTCTGCCACACCTGGTCAAGTCACTGAACTTCCTTAGGCCATTCTTTCCTTCTCTGCAAAATGAGGGGAAAACCACATATAATCCATGAAAAGAGGTAATGTAGGTGAAAATTATTAAAAAGTTTATTAAACTCCTGCATATTTATAAACTAATTCTACTATTATTCTTGACCTTTTTAGGAGTCAAAATGATTGAAATGAAGTGCTTTTTGAAAAAGTGAAATCAAGGCTTTTTGTTATAAAAATCTTTTACCTCCTTGGTTAGATTACCACTATATGTATGTATATACAGATAATATATATGCTATTGTGAGTCAGGTAGTTTTCATGATTTCTTTTTTAGCAGATTTATTACTAGAGTATAGAAAAGCTATTGTTTTCTGTCTATTAATCTTATATTCTGGTACTTCACTGAATTTGTTTATCAGCTCTAGAAGTCTCTGGTTGAAGATTTTTGGGGTCTTCTATGTATAGGATCATGTAATCAACAAATTGACACCTACAATTCTTTTCCTATTTGTAGGATTTTGATGATTGTTCTGGCTAGAGTTTTAAGTACTATTTTGAATAGAAGTAGTGAGAGTAAACATCCTGTCTTTTTCCTGATTGCAGAGGAAATACTTCCCGTTTTCCACATTCAGTATGATGTTGGCTTTGGGTTTGTTGTATATAGCTTTTCTGGTGTTGAGGTAAGTTTCTTCTTCCCATAGTTTCTTCAGTGTGTTTAACATGAATGGAAGCTAGATTTTGTCAGTCTTTTTCTGCACCTATTGAGCTGATGATATTTGTCCTTCCTTCTATTTTTGTGCATTAATTTGAGTTTGTTGTAACAACCTTGCATCTCTAGGATGAAACCAACTTGATTATAGTTTATTATCTACTTCATGTGTTTTGAATGTGGTTTTCCAATACTTTATTAAAGATTTTTGCTTGAATCGGGGATGTAAAGTGTTCTTTCCTTGATATGTCTTCATCTGGTTTTGCTGTCAGGGTGACATTGGCTTCATGGAATGATTTTTTGCAGTGTTCCCTAGCTTTCTATTTTATGGAATAATGTGAAGAGGGTTGGAGTTTTAAAGGTTCTTCTTTAAAGGTCTGGTAGAATTTGAATGAGAAACTCTCTGGTCTGAGATTTTCTTTGTTTGAAGCCATTTTATTACTGCTTAAATCTGTTTATTAATGATCTGTTTATGTTTCTATATCTTTGTGGTTCAATTTGAGTAGATCATATGTGACTACAAATTTGTTGATATCTTCTATATTTTCTAATTTTAATGGAAAATACTTTTTCAAAATAGTTCCTAATGACCCACTGGATTTCAGAAATGGCTGTGGTGCTACCTCATTTTCATCAATAATTTTGTTGTTTGAGTCATCTCTCTTCCTTTTGGTTAGTTTGACTAGGGGTTTATCAACCTTATTTATCTTTTTAAGAAACCAACTCTTTATTACATTAATTATTTTAATTTTTATTTCTTTTTTCTTTATTTTAAAAATGTTTATTTTATTAATTTTGACATTCATCTTAATTATTTCCTGTCTTCCATTGGTTTTGCTGGGATTGTGGCTCAGCGGTAGAGCGCTCGCCTAGCACAGACGGGACCCGGGTTCGATCCCAGCACCACATAAAAATAAAGGCATTGTGTTAAAAAAAATAGATTGTTCCTGCTTTTATATAGCCTTTATATATAACATTAGACTGCTTACTTGGGATATCTATATCTTTTTTTTAAAAGGTAGGCACTTAATGCTATATACTCCCTTACCTTCATAGTGTCCCATTAATTTTGTTATGTTATCACTATTTTCATCTGAAACTTGATTTTTGAAATTTCTTATTCTTTTCTTCTAAGATCCATTTCTTATTAAATAAGAGCAATACTAGAGGCATTGCACATAATACCTGATCTCAGATTAAACCACAGAGCTATAGTAATGAAAATAACATAGTATTGACATAAACAAAGATATGAAGATTGGTGCAATAGAATAGAAGACAGAGAGACAAATCCACATAGATAACAGGCATCTGGTTCTTGACAAAGGTGCCAAACTATATGTTATAGAGAAGATAGACTATTTAAAAAATGGCGTGGGAAAAACTGGATAATCATTTGTAGAACAATGAAAGTAGATCCCTATCACCCATTCTGCACAAAAATCAACTCAAAATGAATCACATGCCCAGGAATTAGACCAGAAAGACTGCAACTTGTAGAATAAAACATAAGATCAACCCTCCAACCTGGCACAAGAAAAAAACATCCTTAATAAGACTCATTGAGCTCAAGAAATAAAACCAGGAATCAATAAGTGGAAAGGCATCAAAGAAAAAAAAAAAAAAAAAAAAACTTCTGAACAGCAAAGAAAACAAAAGCATGAAGAAACAGCCTACATAAAGAAGAAAATCTTTGCCAGCTACTCTTCTGATAAGAGATTCATATCCAGGATATATAAAGAATCCACATTTAACCTGGAAGAAGAAAATAATTCAACCAACAAATTGTCAAATGATCTAAATAGATATTTATTTCCTTATTTATTTATTTATTCATTGGTATTAGGGATTGAACTCAGGGGCACTCGACCACTGAGCAACATCTACAGCCCCATTTTGTATTTTATTTAGAGACAGGGTCTCACTGAATTGCTTAGTGCCTCACATTTTCTAAGGCTGACTTTGAACTCTGGATTTTCCTGCCTCAGCTTCCCGTGATGCTGGTATTACAGGCATGAGTAACCATGCCCAGCTTAGATAGACATTTCTGGAAAGAAGAAATACAAATGGCCAACAAATATATGAAATAATGTTTATCATCCTTAACAATCAGGGAAGTGCAAGTCAAAAACTACACTCAAAATTTATCTCACTCACTTCAGTTAGAATGGCAATCATCAAAAATATTAATTTTAGCAAGGATTTGGAGATAAATGTACATTTATAATAGTTGTTGCACTGAAAATAGGTACAACCACTTTGAGAAGCAGTATGGAGATTCCTCAAAGACTAGGAACAGGACCACTATATGACCCAAGTTTCCCAATCTTTGGTATTTGCCCAAAAGAACAAAAATCAACATACTACAGGGAAATATGCTTACAAATGTATATAGCAGCACAATTCACAATAACCAGGTTATGGAACAAGCTTAGGTGTCTATCAACAGATGAAGAGAATATGATATGTGCAAATATTGGAGTTTTATTCAGCCACAAACAAGATTTAAATCTGGTCATTTGCTGATAAATGGATGGAACTGAAGAACATCACGTTAAGTAAAAATAAGCCAGTCTAAAACAGTATCAAATGTTTTTAATCATTTGATTAAAATTTAATGATTTAAGCTAGAAAGAAAAAAAATCAATTGAAAATGAAAGCGCTCACAAAAATAGAAAGGAGACCAGTAGAGAGAAGGAGGGAATTTAGGAGGGAGGTGGTGAGGGCATGGGGAAGTATTGAGGAATGATACCTACCAAATTATGTTATGTCTATATACAAATATACAAATCCTGCCTATATATAAATATAATGCACTAATTAAAATAATAATAATGGAAAGGAGATCAGTAAAGTAGAACAAGAGGATTCAGGAGGAGGTGAGGGAAAGGGAAGATACTGGAGAATTGTATTGATCAAATTATGTTATGAATATTTGAATTATATTCAAATATAGTATAATGAATCCCACTATTATGTATAATTTTAATGCACCAATAAAAACACCAAATGAGGGACAAAGGGAGAAATTTATGTTTCTTGGAATATCATTCTAAATTTTGTAATATCTATAAAATTCTCTCAGTATACTTCATGCAAAAATTCTGTTGTATGTTAAGTTGAACACAGTGACCTGAAAGTTTAATATTAACGGGTCTGCATTCCAAATGGTGTTGGAGAAACCATAAATCAAGAGTGAAATCAGTATTCCTTGATACTCTCCTGCAATCAGTTGTCACTTTCCTCGGGTAAGTAGGCAAAGGGCCATTTGTAGAACTGCCAAACCCAAGTCCCCCATGCTGCAATTTGAGCCCATTTCCTATTATTTTATCCACTATGGAAAAGAACAACAGCTGGACACATCAATTTGCATAATAACCTCTCTTTCTCAGAGATTGCTGGAAGGTCAGGTCTGTATTCTTGCTAACCCATCTCTGCAGAACTCTCTCAAATTTCTTTTGCTCCTTTCTGAGCAATAAAGCTGTTTTGTTGTTATTGTTTTTTTAGAAAGCTGTACTGCCTTTAAATTTTTTGAGTGCTTGACTATATAAGACTCCTTTTCCAAATCTTTCACATTTTCTTAGTTGGAGAAGATGTTTTAAAAAGAAACAAAAACGACAACAACAAAATACCCTTCTTTTATGAATAAATCATCTGGCTAGTATTCTGGAGTTATTTAGCTTTTTCTTTTTCTTTTCTTTCTTTTTTTTTCTCATGCACTGCTGAGACTTTTGTAGCATATCAAATTTAACTGAGATTAAATCCTTGGCTGGAAGGTAAATTTGGGGATTAATTTAGTCCCGATTATACTATAAGAAATTTCATAATATCAGTGACAAATAATGTACATAAATTTTCAGCTTTTTACAATGTTTTCTTATATGGATAAGCTTAAGGGAACCAGTGAAGGAATTTTATTTTAATGTAATACAAATGAGATCCAACTCAGGGTAGAATCCTTTCTCACTTCTTATGGTTCTTTAAGATTCTCAATTTGAGGATTACGTATAGAGAGCTACACTAGACAAATGCACAGATTTTACTTTCCATAACTTTATTATAGTGATAAACTTAAAATTCATGAAAAAAGCTTATGATTTATTTCAAGTTATAAAAATATATACATTTTTAATTCTGAAATATTTCTATACAAGTATTATTTAAGGAGATGAGACTACATTGAAATAACATGTATTTTTATAGATTTTGAAGATAATCAGATCTGATGGAGGGTGGTGATCCCATAATTTAAAACAAACAAATCCAATGGAAAAGACTTCACTGCTGGTTTTTATGAAGTATTAAAGTAATTGGCCCTGGACTACCCTTCTCGTTAAAAAAAAAAAGTCTGCTAACATTGGGGAAATATACAAAATAGCAGATTTTATGCAATAGGCAGAGCAAGACTGTGATCAAATTAGAAAAGAGAAATTCATTTTTGGCCTGCCTCTGTGCATGGAGATAATTGGGTCACTATAAGACATAGCTAGAGTAGAAGAGGAGCATGGTGGAGAACCATTAAGCTGAGTATGTCAGAGTTTAGATTGCAAAGTGGCTGGCATCTAATTAGTAGGGCACACAACAGTAAACTGCATTGGGAAGTGTATGTAGAACTTTAGAAGAAGGACTTCACGGATCCTTCCCCAAGGCTATATCTACAGATGCAAAGGGTGAGATTAGGTACTGTTTACAAGAAATCATCTGCTACAGAACCAAAAGTGAAATAGACCAGAATTTGAGCTATGCTGGAAGATCATGGAATTCTGGATTTGTCTGTGTGAAGAGACAATTCTAACACTCTGGACATGCAACAAAGACAACCGCAGCAACAAACCTACCTTAAGGACTAAGATCGTGACCTAAAAGGTTTTTTTAATACCTGCCCTAAGAAAATATAAAACAAGATCTCAACACCTTCACACATAAAACAGAGGTTAGTATTGAAGTCTTCCAAAGTACACAGCCTTGGGAAATAACTCTAGCTTTTTGTAGATCTTGAAGAAAACCAAGTTGGAAATCATGCATGAGATGGGAGCAGTTATGCCCAGAGAAGAGAGTATCCGTATTCAAGAATCCATCAATTCCATTCACCATATTAACAGAAGAAAGGAGACAAATAATTCTATTGACTCAATAAAAGCAGGGAAAGATTTAACAAAACCTCAAACTCATCCAAGAAAAAAACTCAGCAACCTGATAAAGGACATATATTAAAATCCTCTGCTGACACTGCAGTGCATGGTTCATATTGAATGGTTTTTCTCCAAAATGTACAACTCAAGGGTGTCCACTCTCCATGCTTCTATTCAAAGTTGTGCTTTCGGTATTAAATAGTACAATAAAGTAATAATAGGAAAAAACTAGGGGAGAAGAAATAAATCCATTGTTATTTATTGATGGGATGGTCATTTACATAGGAAAATCTAAGCAATCCACAAAGAAGTTGCAAGAACTATCAGAACTTTAGCAATTTTCATTTACAAGAGCATATAAATACTTAGGAATAAAGGTAAGTAAAATTCACGTGGAAAACTATACAACACTGCTGAGAAAAATTAAAGGAGGTTTAATAAATGGTGAAATATACCATGTCCTTGACTTGTAATGTGGTTTAGATGTCCTAGAGTTGATCTGTAAATTCAATGCAAAATCCACAAATATTTTTTTTATCAAAACGGGAGTTGCTTTTAAAGTTTATCTGAAAATGTAAACCAAGGGGAATAGCAAAATTAATTTTGGGGAAACACACACACACACACACACACACACAGGATAGGGCTTATATAAATCCTAAAGTTTGATTTCAAGTGTTTGGGGAAGTTTCCCTGATTAAGACCATAGGGTATTTGTGAAAGGATAAATACATGAATGGAATACAATACAGTGCACGAAGATACTCTCACACACGTTCATTGTTTTCTAAAAAGACAACAAAGTAATCTAATGATTATAGTTATTTATTTCTATTAATGCTGTAAAAACGGAAGGATTTCCAAAAGAAAAACATAACAAATATTGACCTGTCAATCATACTTTTTAGAAAATAATTCATAAAGAAAAATAAATCTAAAGTAAAAGCAAAATTATAAAACTTTTTTGTAAAAAAAGTAGAACTAAAACTTTATGACCTTGCAATTAAAAACTTCATTCCCTCCTCCCATCTTTTCTTCTTCCTTTCTTTCATATGCTCATCAATGAGAAAATAAGGGTTTATTTTTGTTTTTGTTTGGGTACTGGGAGTTGAAATCAGGGGCACTTGACCACTGATCCACATCCCCAGCCATATTTTGTATTTTATTTTGAGGCAGGATATCACTGAATGTCTTAGTGCCTTGCTTTTTCTAAGGAGGGCTTTGAACTTGTGATCTTCCTACCTCAGCTCCTGAGCTGCTAGGATTACAGGCTAGGATTAGGATTTTAGCACCCATTTTGCTAAAGTAATTTGCCCCAAACAAGCCCCCAAAACCCTATGCTGGACAGAAGTTCAGCTAGATAATTTTTCTGGCCTTTTCTAGTTTCTTTGAGTCATTCAATTTCAGTATGCTTATTTAGTTTTCTTGACACAATTGGCTGGTCATGGAAAGGCACTTTGGAAAACAGTTATACAGGCAATTCTTTCCCTCATCAAGTTCATTTATTGATGCTTTAATGCCCCCCATTGATGTATAAGCTGTGCTTATTGTACCAGCTCTGACAGAAACTTTCAGGTGATGTTTTGTTTTTTTCAGAATTGGCTACATTTTTTTAAATAATTGACATAGCTGAATTTGCACAGGAGATATTTCTTTTTTCCATCTAAAAAGACTTTCCCATCATAAATTAATTGTTGGTCAGGGGTCCATGTTGTATTTGACATCGGCAAACATTCATTAACATAAAATGACAAATACTCAGGTGGCAAACAATTTATGCAACTTGGAACAGGAAAACAGACTAAGGCAGAGAACAGGGTGAATCATTCATCTTTCTTAAACTTTACTGTAGCTGCTCAAATTTTACTTGCTTCTATCTCTTTAAGTGGAAATTGTGAGAAATATTGAGCTATCTGTATAAGTCACTCAACGATGAATTCAGCAAGGAGAAGGGAATCACATTAAAAACATGAACATATAAATTTTAAAAAAAGAACTGAACTGAATGTTTCAGGTTTGACCTTGGAGAAGTGTGTACTGCCTAGTGTTCAATTAAAGAGATTTTGAAACCTTTGGGATGGTGAACATTTACAATAGGTTATTTGTAAAAAAAAAAAAAAAAAAAAAAAAATGTGTATGTAATATAATTGCAATAATGTATTCGTTAAAATTTATAATTTTAAGGACTTGTATTTTTAGGTCTTAAGACAAACTATGAATTTCTTCTGTTTTCTGGGGGTACCAGGGATTGAACTGAGGGGCACTCGACCATTGAGCCACATCCCCAGCCCTATTTTTTATTTTATTTAGATACAAGGTAACACTTAATAGCTTAGTGCCTTGCTTTTTCTGATGTTGGCTTTGAGCTTGAGATCCTCCTGCCTCAGCCTCCCCAGCCACAGGGATTATAAGCATGTGCCACTGCACCCAGCTAAACTTATGTGTTTCTAATAATGTATTCATTTGTTATTTCAGGAAGCACTCATTAAGAACTTGTGAAGTGGATATTGTGTTAAATACTAAAGGGAAAGAGTAACCCAAAATGTCAATAGGGAGTTCCTAGAGAAAGGTTAGAAAGACACAAGTTAAAAAGACAATTGCATCAGGCAGACAAAACCTTGATGAATGCAATACTTACCTTATGGGAGCCTTACCAGGGATGTTAACACACTAAAAGTCAAGTCGAAAGGCAAACATGAATTGTAATTTGAAAGAGCACACTTTGTTAAAGTGGAGGGGGAATATCAGTCAAAGATGACCAAATATATTGAGAAAAGAAAGCAGGACACGTAAGAAAAAAATAAAGTAGAATGTGAGGGAAGCAATCTTCGAAAATAATAGTGGGGGTTGGATGCAGGTAGCATTTCTGAGTATAAAGGCCTCAAAAATGGTGTGGGATTGTATCCTAAGGGAAATAGGGAGCCAAAGAAGGACTTAACTAGAAACTTCATCAAATTTACATCTTAGAACACTCACTTTCTGAGTCAATGTGATAATGGATTAGATGGAAATCCTCCTTTCTTTAATTTGTTGCCTCAGGTTCCCAGTTGCACTTCTGCCACTAGGTGGATGGTAAAATTACACTACTAATTGCTGGCATCCAAATAAATGTCCTGCAATCATTACAAATGCTGCTTAAAGCCATACCCAATGGACAACCTTCTGGAGACTTTATCGAAGTAAATTTATGTGTAAACCTAATAGTGTGAATGAAACATAGGCAGTTTGAAAAATGTAAATATTCAAATTCAGGTATTTATTTTTAGGCAGTACTAATTTATTTTTTTTAACATTTAATAGTCTAAGTCTATTTACTCTTATCTTAAACCAATGAGTGTTTTACAATTTAGGAATTCACTTTAAATAATGAAGTGCCTCAATCCTTCTATTAGCTTACTTTTGAGTGGGGCACACTCTTAAGTTGGGGTCCAAATTTTCCATATTTTATTAGTTATTTATATAAACATTACATCTTATCTGTCACATTTAAGGCATCTGAAATATGTAAGCTTGAAACTTGTATTTATGTATTTACTCTTTTAAATCTCTTTAGTAATATTTGTGAATAATCATAATTGATTGATATATTTTGCTTACATTTATGAGGGATATACTTTAAGGCACAGAGTACATAAAACAAAACTAGGCAATTCTGTATCAAAGTTCTTATTTATTTAATTATTTTGCAAAACTTGGGATTGAATTAGGGGTGCTCTACTAGTGAGCTATATCCTCAGTACTTTTTATTTTTCATTTTGAGGCAGGGACTCCTTAAATTGCCCAGGATAGACTCAAATTTTATGATCTTCCTGCCTCAGCTTCCTGAGTCACTGAGATTGCAGGTGTTCATCAAGCCAGGTTAATACCAAAGATCTGTATCAACTTTTATAGTGGAAGTGAATTGTCAGTAAATTGTAACTATAGTTCAAAAACAAAGTATCAGGTAAACTATGACTATCCTACTACAAAAATATTTGCCAGAGGGATTTGCCTTTTTTTAAATAAATAATATTAACATTTTAAAAGAGAAGAGTTTATTGGGTGTTTGCTTTGTGAGAAAAATGAAATCTGAATAGATATTTATTTAAAAAATTCGTTTCCACAAAATAAGTTAAATTTTCCGAATAATCTTAAGAAAATTAAATACTGTATAAATTTGAATGTATTTTCATAGCTTGAAACTAGCTAATCACATTTTTAAATAAAATATGCTCCTGGTAACCTGGAGGGAAATGGCCCATGCTTGTGATGAAAGAAAGTGTTTGTGTGGGAGTTAGGTGGGGCTTGCAGACCAGAGACAAACATGCTTATTTTGCTTAAGGATGTGATTTGGATTTCTGTTCCTAAGACAAAGAATGTAGAGCCAGAATAAAGGAACACCAGATGTTACCTTTTTTGTAATTAAAGAGCATAAACCAAAATTTCCTAATTTGGAATAAGAGCCTTATTATACCTCATTACTACAATGTAAATACTCCTATTATGTGACCTTCCAAGTTCAATCATTATTTCCAATGCAAATCTTTTTTAAGTTCCTACTATATTGTGCATATTGGTCAAGGCACTTGGGATGTATCAGTGAATAGTGTACTCAAATGTATTGACAGTTCTGGATGTTGTTTTATGGTGGCATTAGATCCCAGACATATCTGCAGGTGAGAAGGAGTTTTTTGTTTATTGGTTTTATTTTTATTTTTTTATTGAATTTTTAAATTTGTAACTTACTATGAATTTTTCAAATTTATGAAGAAGGAGGGAGAATAGAACAAACTCTTTTGTACCCATTACATTTTATAAATTTATACCCAATATCGTTTGCCCTTAACTCTTTTTTTTTTTTGCTAAATATTTTTTAGTTGTACATGGACACAATACCTTTATGTTATTTATTTTTATGTGGTGCTGAGGATTGAACCCTGTGCCTCACATGTCTTAGGCAAGCACTCTACCACTGAGGTATAATCCCAGCCCCTTTGCCCTTTACTCTTTTGTCACATCTACTCTTTTTTAAAAAAATTATTGAGCTATCATAAATGCATATAATATTAATAAACTTTTACAAATTGAATGTATTTGTGGATCCAGTACTAAGAGCAATATATACTATAGTACTAATCCTCAGAAGAGTTCTCATTTATTAATTCTGCCTATTACTATATATTCTTTAGTTCATGTAGACTATAGGGTCATAGGATCACACAGAATATAGTTATTTGTGCCTGGTTGTTTTTTCTTCTTCTCCTTCTCCTTCTCCTTTTCCTTCTTCTCCTTCTCCTTCTCCTTCTTCTTCCATTGTTATGCTTGTCAGTTTCACCCATATTTTTGCATGTAGTTTTAGGCTGCTCGTTCTCATTTCTGTATAATAATGTATCATATGTCTATGCCATACTTTCTTTTTAATACATTGTATACATGAGTATTTGCAGTCTGAGGTTGGGGCTAACAATAGTGCTTGTATAAACATTCACATTTGTTCCATTTAATGAAAAATATTACGTCAGGGATATGCATATTTAGCTTTGATAGATAATGCTAAATCTTTTCCAAACTGGGGATAACTTATTCTCCCAATAGCAAATTGTGCATTTCCTTTTGCTCCATGTTCTCATCTAGACTTATTTCTTTGTTTCTAATGTTTGAACACTATATCCCATTATGGTTTTAATTTGCATTCCATAGAGATTCATGAAGTTAATCACTTTCTTCCTCTTCCTCTTCTGCCTTCCGTATTTCTCCTTTTTGTTCAACTATTTGTATATCTTCTTGTATAAAGAGTTTCTTCATTCTGACTGGAGTGAGATGAAATCTTAGAGTAGTTTTGATTTGCATTTCTCTAATTGCTAGCAATGATGAACTTTTTATTCATATATTTGTTGATTGATTATCATTTTCTGAGAAGTGTCTGTTCAGATCCTTGGCCCATTTATTGATTGGGTTATTTGGTTATTTTATTATTATTATTATTATTATTATTATTGTTATTATTATTATTATTATTATTTGGTGTTTAGCTTGTTTAGTTCTTTATATACCCTAGAAATTAGTGCTCTATCTGATGTGTGAAGGAATGCAATGGACATCATTATCCAAAGTACATGCATGAAGACACGAATTGGTGTGAATATACTTTTTATACAACACGAGATATGAAAAATCTGTGCTCTATATGTGAATATGAACTGTAGTTCATTTCTCTGTCATATAAATTAAAAAATTAATTTAAAAAAGAATACTTAAAAAAGAGTTTCCCAAACCTTTTGATTATTTTCCCGTTTCTTAATTTTTTGAAGTTTCTTATTCTGTATGCACTCTATTTCTTCCATGATTTATGTTACCTTTCAACTTTCTTAATAATGTCTTGATTAATAATATTTCTAGATTTAATATAGATTATCTTGTTCTTTTATGATTGGCACTTTTTAGTTTTAAGTTTAAGAAATATTTAACTATTACTCATTCACAAGGATGTTTCCTTATACTTTTCCCATTAAAAATGTCCTGTTTTGTCTCATAAATTTAGATTACAGTCCATTTTGGTCTGGAATCCACAGTACCTGGCACTTTTAGAAACCTGAAAATGCTCATTTATTTTTTATGCAGCTGGGCTTTTATAAGAAAAATATATATACTCAAATAGAAGTAAATTTCTGCCTAGTAACTTCAAAATATACTTGACTATTAGATATATCAGAAAATAACAAATTCCTTTTTCACAATGAGTCTGCTGCCAGAACTGGCATAGTGAAAACCTCCACTAAATCAAAGCCCAAAAGGGAAAGGAAAAGACTCACAAAAACATTGTTGTCATTGGACACATTGATTCCGGCAAGTCTACCATTACTGGCCATCTGATCTACAAATATGGTAGAATCGACAAAAGAACTATTGAAAAATTTAAGGAGAAAGCTGCTGAGATGGCCAAGGACTCCTTCAAGTAAGCCTGGGTCTTAGATAAACTGAAAGCTGAGCATGTGTGTGGTACCACCATTAACATCTCCATGTGGAAATTTGAGACCAGCAAGTATTATGTGACTATCATTGATGTCCCAGGACACAGAAACTCTATCAAAAACATGATTACAGGCATGTCTCAGGCTGACTGTGCTGTCCTGATTGTTGTTGAGCATGCCCTTCTGGCCTACACACTGGGTCTGAAACAACTAATTGTTGATATTAACAAAATGGATTCTACTGAGCCACCCTACACTCAGAAGAGATAGGAGGAAATCATTAAGGAAGTCAGCACCTATATTAAGAACATTGGCTACAACCCTGACACAGTAGCATTTGTGCCAATTTCTGGTTGGAGATGTAACAACATGTTGGAGCCTAGTGCTAATATGCCTTGTTTCAAGGGATGGAAAGTCACCCATAAAGATGGCAGTGCCAGTGGAACCACATTGCTTGAAGCTTTAGAATGCACCCTGCCACCAACTCACCCAACTGACAAGCCTTTGCATCTGCCCTTCCCGGATGTCTACAGAATTGGTGGCATTGGTACTCTCCCTGTGAGCCAAGTGTAGTCTGATATTCTCAAGCCTAGTTTGGTGGTCGCCTTTGCTCCAGTCAATGTCACAACAGAAGTAAAGTCAATTGAAATGTACCATGAAGCTCTGAGTGAAGCTCTTCCCAGAAACAACATGTGGGATTCAATGTCAAGAACATGTCTGTCAAAGATGTTCATTATGGCAATGTTGCTGGTAATAGCAAAAAAATGACCCACCAATGGGCGTAGCTGGTTTCACTGCATAGGTGAATATCCGGAACCATCCAGGCCAAATCAGTGCTGGCTATGACCCCGTACTGGATTGTCACACAGCTCACATTGCTTGCAAGTTTGCTGAAGTGAAAGAAAAGGTCGATGGCCATTCAGATAAAAAGCTGGAAAATTGTCCTAAATTCTTGATATGGTTCTAGGAAGGCCCATGTGTGTTGACAGCTTCTCTGACTATCCTCCTTTGAGTCATTTTGCTGTGTGATATGAGGTAGATGGTTGCTGTGGGTGTCATCAAAGCAGTGGACAAGAAGGCTGCTGGAGCTGGCAAGGTCACCAAGTCTGCCCAGAAAGCTCAGAAGGTTAAATGAATATTACCCTTAACACCTGCCACCCAAGTCTTACCCCAGTGGAGGAACAATGGTCTCAGAAATGTTTGTCTCAATTGGCCATTTAAGTTTAATAGTAAATTAATGATAACAATGCATCGGAAAACCTTCAGAAGGAAAGGAAAACATTTTGTGGACCATTTGTGTGTGTGTGTGTGTGTGTGTGTGTGTATGCAGCAGTTTAAAATTATTAGTTTTTAAAATCAGTACTTTTTAATCGAAACAATCTGACCAAAAATCTGTCACAGAATTTTGAGACCCACAAAAAAAAAAAAAAAAAAAAAAAGCTTAATGAGAAACCTGTGTCTTCTTTTGGTCAACATGAACTTCTATACAAATGTTAGGCAAGAGTTCCTCAACCTATTTCTGGTGTTGAGATTCTGTTAACTTCATGAGTATAATTAAGTTTTCTAGTTGGGAATTTAGTTTGGAAGGAAAACTAAGGGGGATCTTGTCTCAAGTACCTAGTGAGTATCTGGGAGGACTGTACTGATTACAACATCTGGTTAGGGTAAAAAATAACTTTGTGATTTACTTTAGAGTGTCACAACTGTAATATTAAAGGCTGTTACTTATAGGGGGGAGAGAGAGAAAGAAGAGAAGAAATTAACAAATTTATGATGACAAATAGGAAACATACTTGTTTTCCTCTCTTCTTAGTG
The DNA here is from genome assembly GCF_047511675.1 of Marmota flaviventris. Classification (NCBI taxonomy): domain Eukaryota; kingdom Metazoa; phylum Chordata; class Mammalia; order Rodentia; family Sciuridae; genus Marmota; species Marmota flaviventris. Next base: position 89,405,005 of record NC_092508.1, read on the forward strand.
TCTCACTAATAAAAATATTTAGAGGCAAAACATTATACTTTTATGGAACCAAATAAAAATTTATAAAATATTCAGTACATTTCTGTAAATGTATACCATGCAGTCTTGAATGGCAAATAAGACAGACTGAAATATGGAGTAGGGTTAGTGTGGGTGGAGGGAAGGTGGACATTCTTTGCCACACCATGGAACACAAAACTCAGAGCCATAAAGCATGGTGAGAACTTGTTCTAAAAAGGAAAAAAAAAAAAATTGAGAAAGACAACTGCAATAGTGCACTCATATAGCTCTGGTCTCACCTTATTTACTAAGGCAATCCCCCCATCTTTTTTTTTTTCCTTTTCTCTTTTTTAGTAAAGAGAGAATGTACTTGAGAGGTTAAAATAAAAAAAAAATGCACTGGCCTCTTTCAACAACTTCATAGGTACTGAAGTGTTTACCAAATATCTAAAGTATTAAGAATTCTCTGAGCTGCAGCAAAGCATGTGTTTGAGAGCCATTTCATAGAAGTATTCGTTTAGATCTGCACATCAATGTTTAGTTTCCTTTGTGTCAAAATCCTTACAAATAAATTGTTCAGACTTAAAATAAGTAAAAAAAAATCCCTTTGTGCAATTAGAGAAATTCTCAAATTTCCAATTATGATGTGCCCCAAAATATACTTCTCATCATCCTTTAACAAAACTCTTTTTTTCCCCAATAAATGCATCAGTTTACACATTCTCTTATGTAATTTGGGCCTTTTGGCAAATGACATACAACTTAAGTGTGATTATAATATAGCATATATACTATTACCATTCTCTTGTAAATATTTACTTCTAGCACTTAACTTTTCTATAAGTACATAATAAACATTTAAACATTAAAATCATTTGTTCCCTGCCAAATTAGCCTTTTTTGGGCGGGGGCGAGAGGGAGTTTGACTTTGGAATCAAGCAGCATTCCACGGCACATATTCCCCTTATAACATTCTTGAAAATTCTAAGAGAATTTAAAAAAACACAGAAATATTGAAAGTTATGGCAAAAAGAATTCCATTTCAGATATTTAGAGGGTTTTTTTTTTTCAAACTATAATCCCCATAGTGTTAAAATAGAAGTCATACTCAGCCGTGTTTTAGTCAGCTTTTTCGCTGTTGTGACTAAAACGACTGGAACGACTGTAAAGGAGGAAATGTTTATTTAGAGGCTTACAGTTTTATGAGGCTTAGTCCTTAGAAAGCAGGCTCCATTCCTTGGGGGCTCATGGTGAAGCAGAACATCATGGAGGAAGCAACTCACATGATGATCTGGAAGCAAAGAGAAAAGTCTCCATTTCCCGGGATAGAAATACATACCCCAAAGCCGTGCCCCAATTCCCACTTCCTCCAGTCACACCCTACCACTTCAGTTAACGCTCAGTTTATCCTTATCAGGGAATTAATTTACTGACCATGTTAAGATGTCACAATCCAATCATTTCTCCTCTGAACCTTCTTGCATCTAAACCACAATAAGTTGTATACATATTCCACTGATGGTGGTCAGAAAGACAGAAGATCTTTATGGTTAAGAAAGTTTGGAGAACTTGAATACAATCTTGACTTTCTATTTATGACACCTTGCCCTTAAGAAAACCCAAATTAAACTCCATCATCCTCATTTCATTTAACAACTCATTATCCACATTTATCCTGTAGCTATAATTTCTAAGCATGTAACTCATATGTAAAATAAAGCTCACCGAATCTATCACTAGGAGAAATAGTTAATGTGATAAAGAAAATTTCAAATTGTTATTATAAATGTTCCCACAAAGAAAGCCCTAGGACAAATGTTTTGTACATAAATTCCATAAATCTGTTAAGGAAGGAGTAACATCCATCTTATACAAGTCTTTCAAAGAATAGAAAGGAAATGTATTATACTTTGTGTTATTCATCTATGGCTATATAATACATCCCAGAGCTTAAGGGCTTAGAACAACACACATTAATCATCTCACAGTTCACATAGTTCAGAAATCTAGGCAAGGCTTCACTGAGACCTCTGGCTCAAGGTCTCTCCCAAGACTGCAATCAAGGAGGAGTTGCTGTTAACCAAGGGAGAAGACTACAAGAAGAATAATTAGGTAGGTGAAACCAGGGCAGGAGTTTGGACATTTTAGCTTTGAGATGCTGAAGATGACAAGCAGTCAGGTGTATATATGGGTAGGCGAAGAAGTCTCAAATGGAGATATAAAGTAGGAGGCCAGATGAAACCACCTATTAATAAGTACAGATTGAAAAGACACAAGATTGATTACTGGGGCTGATTCCTGGATGAGGAGGACTAGAACGAAGGTGGTAAAGAGATAGGAAGGACAACAGGCAGTGAGTGGGTTCAGGAATCTGGTGAAGGGACTGATCAACTGTATCAAATGCTCTTGAAAAATCAAGAATGATGAGGGCATTATGTAACCGATGTCTACATATCCAAATGAAGTTTGTATCAATTCAAAATTTAATAGGCACAGTATTTATCATTTTACCTTTAATTAACATAAACTAATAGTGCATATTTATGAGGTAGCATATCATGTTTTGATCTAGATACATTATAGAAAAATTCAATCAAGAATCAATCTCATCACCATATCTATCACCTTTTAAAAGGTGACTGGAAGAGTCTAAAATTGTCAAAAGGTTGAGTAAGTGGGGGCCTGGTGGCATACTCCTTAATCCCAGTGATTCAGAGGGTGAGGATGGAAAGTTTGAGGCCAGCCTCAGCAACTTAACAAGACCCTGAATCAAAATTTTAAAAAATTGAAAGAACTGGGGATGTAGTTCAGTGGTAAGACACCCTTCAGTTCAATCCCCAGTCCTCCAGTCTCCCCCCAAAAGGTTAAGTAGTAGTTCACAATTTCCCTACTGCTCTACCCTCAAACACTTACCCAGGGGACTGCAAATTAGGAAAACCCCTATAAACTCAGCATGGAGGATGGGCATGGACCTACCATATGACCCAGCTATACCACGCCTCAATGTTTGCCCTGAAGAAATAGAGTCATCTAACAACAGTAATCATGCATACCAATATTTATAGCAGCACCATTCATAGTAGCCATACTATGGAAACAGACTAGTGTCCATCAACAGATGAATGGATAAAAAAACAATATGTGATATACATGCACAATGGGGTTTTATTCAGACATAAAGAAAAAATAAAATTATGACATTTGCAGGAAAATGTATGAAACTAGAAACCATCCTGTTAAGTAAAACATGTCAACCTCAGAAGGGTCCCGTGTTTTCTCTCATATGTAGAAGCTAGAAAGGAAAAATGGAAAACAAAGGTGAGATATAGATCTCCCAAAAATGAATGGTAACTCAATAGAGGAAAGGGACCAAGGAAAGTAAGGTTGGGATGGAGGAGAGAAAAAGAGCTAGGGAGTGTTATTGATCAAATTATATTGTTATCTTTTGTGCATGTATGAATATGTAACAACAAATCTCATTGATATGTACAATTAGAATGCACCAATTAAAAAATGTGGAAAAGAATTTGAGAAAAAAAACATTCACCAGGCTCCAATAACAGCTGCTCTATATAGCTTCCAGATCATGTGATAATGCCAATATACTTCCAATTTCAAAAACAGACAAAAAGTCCAAGCAAAATTATGTGCCAACTTCACATATAAGCCTAGATGCAATACTAATAAAATAATAGAAAATTCAATTTAGGAATTTATTAAATCCAAGAAGTATTTATCTCAACAGAGATGATTTGATCTTGAAAATCTATTAAAGCAATTCATCATGTTATCAAATTAAAGGAGAAAAACAAACACACGAGAGAAAAAAAAAAACTTTGGATAGAATTCAACACCCATTTATGACATAAACTATTAAATAAATAGAATATCCTTGAATATATAACAGATATCTAATCAAACTGGCAAAAGACATTGCACTTGATGGAATATTTGCTGGATTCCTTTAATATCAGAGACAACAAACACATCTCCATTTCTTCATTCCTAACTTGAATTTTATTGGAATGTTGAAAAAAAGAAAAGAGTAAAGAAAGGAAACATTTGTGGATTAAGGAAGAAGAGACAAAATTGTCATTATTCACAAGTAATTAGATTGCATACAAAAATGGAAGAGATTCTGGAAACTGCTGTAATCAGTTGAAGAGTAAAGAATTGTAAGTGGATATTAATGTTCATAGATGATCAAAGGATAAGAATATTAAAGGAAATGAAAAAAAAATATGAGCAAGGAATTTTCTTACAGGATATCAAGATTTAATTAAAGCGAAAGTAAATGAGCTAGATAAACAGACCAAAGGATCACAACAGAAAATTGAGATACTAGCTTACATATTTTTTGGACCCAGGTTATACAGAAGAAGGTATATCACGTTAAGAACAATGTAGGCCTCTTACAAATGCTGCTGTACTGATCTCAGGGAGACAATAGATCTCTATCTTACTCTACACACAATAATTAAAATTTTACACTCCTAAGCAAATGTTGCAAAATATCAATATGACTGGACTAGAAAATTTTTTTACATATTAAAACTAAGTAGACGTAAATTCTAAATGTACACATACTACCAAACTTTAAAACTATAGAAAAAAAATTAGAGAGAGTAGAAATAGAAAGCAAAACTTGCAAAGATATTAACACACATGAGTGACAAAAGATGCATGCAAAGAACTCTAAACCTTACTTAGTAAGGGCATATCAACACATTAAAAAATGGGAGGAAGATTTGAATGACCAAATTAGATAACAAGTTATGTGCCAAATATGTATATAAAATATAATAAACTTCAACATTTACTTGTAAAATGTAAATTAAAACAATAATATAAATCATTTCTCATGTTTCTAATTGGAAAAAAGTTTGTTTTACAGTTAATAATGTGTGTTACTTGAAAGAATTCATGAAAATAAATTTATTTATGTGTGGCTCATGAGATAGTACCTTGTAACTACTACAAAACACAATTTGACAAAATAGCAACATTGAAGATACTTGTTTCTCATATTCTAATGTCTCTTACTTTTGCTTCTACTTATAACATCCTAAACAAACTTTTCCAAAAGTGCTCCTAGGAACACCATTAGAGAAAAAAAAATAGTGAATTTCCCATCATGTGGGTATAGATAAATCAAGCGAATTACTGCTATAAAAGTCTCCATGGTATCTAAAATTAATGAGGCATCTCAACCTGGAATAAACATCAAAAACATAAGTTATACTTTGAAAAACAAATTGCAAATATATATTTAATATTATATAGATTTTGTAGATTAGCAAAGCAACAAAATATTTTCTTTTCTAGTAAAATTACAAAAGTCAAAATATAGCAGAATAATTCTGTTACACTAATAGCTGAGGTGACATCTTATTGTGGTTTTGATTTATATCTTTTCTAATATTCATGGTATTGAGTGTCTTTTCATCTGCTTTTACTAAGAAAAACTGGAAATGGAGAAATGGAGGAAGATAATTAAGTCCCTGTTCCTAGTCTGATACCATTGATTATGTAAAGTGTCCCATGAAGGTGGAGTTCATTCTTTTCATTTCTGTAGATATAGTTCATTAAGTCCATGAGAAAAAGCAGAATATTGGTCAGGATTTGGAAGACAGCTGGCAAGGAAGAATTAGCTGTGTATGTACGTGAGCTAATGTCATACTCAGTGGGCCTGGAGCTACACAAGACATGCTGGCGGAAGAGCCCGTGGTGGGCAAATACTGGCTTGTTTGTGAAAATCTTGGGAACAAACAGAAGTAATAGTAAAGATGTAAATGAGCAAGTGCAGGAGGAGGCTCAGAGAACACTCTAAATCTTCCATTTAATTCATGCTTTCTTCCCTAGGGGTGATTTTGCATGTATGCATAATCAGTAATACATTAAATACTATTTAAAATATAGGACTGAAGGACGAGACATACAGGTTGTTTCCTAACATACATTTGCCTCATTGTTTGTCATGGAAATCATTTTACCATTTTGTGTCTTCAATCCTTTTCATATAACATTTGGGGAATATGATGTGTGATTTATTTTTATTTTTTATTTTTTTACAAGACCATTATACAACTACATTGCTATGGTTTGGATGTGAGGTGTCCCCCAAAAGTTCACTTGTTAGACAATCCAAGACAATTTGGAGGAGCAATGACTGAGTTATAGCCTTAGCCTAATCAGTGAGTTAAACCCTGAAACGATTAACTGAAGTGGTAAGGGTGGCTGGAGGGGGTGGGAACTGGGGCATGACTTTGGGTATATATTTGTGTCTGGAGAGTGGAGCCTCTCTCTCTCTTGCCTCCTGGTCACCATGATGGGAACTGCTTTCTTCCACCACCCTGTCCCACCATGTTGTTCAGCCTCACCTCAAACCCTGAGGAATGGAGCTGGCCTTCTATGGGCTAAGATCTCTGAAACTGTGATCCCTCAAATAAACCTTTCCTCCTCTATAATTGTTCTGATCAGATCCTTCAGTTACAACAGCTTAAAATGGTGACTAAATCATGTATAAAAATAAAAAGTGGAAAACCCCCTTGGAACAACAGAGAACATGGAAGGTATGATATGCTTAACTTGGTAACTAAAAGGGGACATAACAAACTCTAGTTCACGCTCCATAATGCCTTATTATTTCCTCAAGAAGTTTTGAGGAGTGAAATGTCATGTAGAAACTCTAGTGCCAAAGAGACAAAGAATGTCTTCCTGCTTTGTAAAGAGTATTAATAGTAGTTTTGTTTTTGTTTTTTTTTTTGGTCAGGGAGCCAAATCTAGAACTTATATATTTTAGAGAAACTAAGATTTATATTTGTTAATGTGAAATACTCTCTCAACCATATGTAACAAGGACCGTGGATTGATCAAATGACACCTTATCTGGATATTTAAAAATGATTTTAGGAAATCAAACTATTATTTATTTCAATGTTTTTAGGTCCCCAAATAAAATAACAATTATATTTTTATATTCTGCACATCACATCAATTGCACATCTTATACACACACACACACACACACACACACACACACACACACATAGAAATAAGCAATCAGAGATATATGGACATAAATCTGACATATCCAGAGGAAGCAAAAGAACACAGTCCTCCAGTGTTCCAAAACTGACAGGTCTCTGACAATTGATGACAGTGAAGAAATCCTGTTGCCTCCTTCAGGACAAGATGTCTCAATGATACAATTTCTTCAGAATCAAAGAAATGTCAGATGTTATTAACATTAACAGAAATCTTAAATATATGGCATGGCAAATTGTGCTAATATCATTCTATTTGATTCATGCTTTTCAAAGACCTAGTTTCTTGGCCTCAATTGATGCTAAAATCTACTATTTAAAAGGATTGTTGGTCTCTGGGTCTTGTCAGAATAAATGAAGTAAGTGGAAATATAAATGGTGATTATTTTACATTGATTTATTGTTCTGCTGCTCATTTGGAAAAAAATACGTTGCTTGCATCATTTGTTATTACAGCCATCAACCTAAATGTTACAATTTCCTAGAAATATAGTATGCAATAAGAATGAAAAGAAGTACTTTCATCATATGTGAGACTGAGTATGTGGCAAAAGATTTCACATAAAGGAGGAGGGTGCTATGGAGTACATTACTGGGTGTTTTAGTTAGCTTTTTTATTGCTATGACTAAAAGACCTGACAACAATGATTTTAGTGAGGAAAAGTTTATTTGAAGGTGTATAGTTTCAGAGATCTTAGTCCATAGACAGCCAACTCTATTCCTTGCAGCTCAAAGAAAGACAGAACATAATGGCAAAAAGTGTGGCAGAGGGAAGCAATGCACATGATGATCAGAGAGCAGACAGACACTCCACTCACCAGACTCAAAATATATACCCCCAAGGCATGCCTGCAATGTCCCACCTTCTCCAGCCACACCCTATCAGCCATGTGCTATCAGTGGTACCTGAAAGTTAATTTAATTTAAAGTTAATTCCACAGGGAATCAACTCACTGATTGGGTTAATGCTCTCATAACCTGACAATTTCTCCTCTAAACCTCTTTGCATTGTCTCACACTTGAGCTTTTGAGGGATACCTTACATCCCAACCAAGGTGTTAAGGAATTCTTCAATTATATTCAACAAATACTTTGTGTTCCTAATGTGTTCCAGGTATTATTCTAGTTACTGAGGATGTCAGCTAATAAAGTTCAGTTTCCTGTCCTAGCAAGTCTTACAATGTATCTGGGAAGACAGAGAATATACATTGAATAAATTAAAGAAATAAGTAAAAATTAGAACAACATATAGGACCAAAAGTGCAAGAGGGGATTGAATAGTTACTTGGAATCAAGCACTCAAGATAGGCATTCAATGAGGGTGACATTTGTGCCAGTATCTAATGGTAGTAAAGAAATTAGCAACATGGGGTGGGTACAGAGCTTCCCTAGCTGAAGGAATGAGCAGTGAAAAGTCCCTGAGATAAGTGTATGGTCAGTGTGTTTAAGAGAGGCAGCAATTCAATTGCTCAAGTGGTAGGAGCAGCGTGAAAAGCAACATGAGCTGAGGGAGAGGAATGTGTGAGGAAGAACCTTGTAGAAGGTGGAGGCCCCTGGCCTCTGAAAGATCTGAGGAGGTTTGCGAAGGATTGAGGAGCTTGTTGAAAAGTTGGGGATCTGGGAAAGACTCTCAACAAGGGCCTCATGAGGTGATTTAAACGTCAGTAAGAAATATTCTGCATTAGGCACAGATTATGGGACAGGAAGAGGCACAGAGACCAGGGAGGAAGTCCTTGCAGAAGAAGTAATACTTTACACCAGAGGTGCAAAAGATAGGTAATCATGCACTTCATGGGGTTCATGGGGTGGGCCAGGACAACTCTGATTGAAATAAAATCTCAAATACAAGGTAAAATAAATGATGATATAGGTTGGAACAGAAGACCTAGAAAAACATTTTTATATTATTCCCTCTTGCACAATATTTACTCTTTTTACATTAGGATAATTTTTATTTTTCTTCTCAGTTTGAAAAATCATGACTAATTGGGAGGAAAGATGCGGATTCTCCATCATCCATAAACTTTCAATGATGCCCTTGCATTTGTGGAGCACTGCCTCATTCCCCTGAAGCTAGCAGTGGGGTGCAAAATGCATTGAAGCACACTGCATGTCTTCCATAAATGCACATAAAACTTCAGCAGTCAAGAGGATGGAGCTATTAAAGAAAACAATGTGGGTATAAAACAGTTTTGCAGAGATTAAAATTTTTTTAAGCCAGGAGCTTTTTTCTAAAGGGACAGCTTGGATTTCTGATTAGAGATTAGAAGAAATGATGATTGAAATACTCATTTCAATACCAATAACCTAACGTGTGAATTAGTCCAATTCATATTTGGTTTGGTGAGGAAAGAAAGAAATCATGATCACACATTTTCTTCAAGTATATAACCGTGTTATAGCCACATTGTTCTGAAATTGGTGGATTTGGCGTGGTTATTTTAACCAATTTGCAGTTTCAATTTTGCATTTTAGTTTTTAATCATTTGCTTTGAAGCTCGTGGAGATAGGAATGAAAGGATGAAAGAATAACCATAAAAAGGGCCAGGAATTATTTTGTGTTAAGAATATATTGATTTCCTCATCTGCCCAACTACTCATTCCTTTAAACTCACTGTTTATCTGGAAGTTATTGAAAATGGCAGGCAGGCATAGACTTTTGATGAATCAATATCCTTCCTTTGAGATCAGCAACTGCTAAGCTGCATTTTCATATATTGCAAGAGAATGCTTTTAGTAGAAGACTTTTGAATGCTCTTTTGACAAATGAATCCAAACATCTTATTCTATCAAGCATGCACTTTTAATAAGAGTATTTCACTCTTATTAAGCAGAAGTAAAGAGCATATTATATCTTCAATTTTTCAGAATTCAGGTTTCTTTCCATTCTTTTGAAGTTATTGAAAATTATAGTATATTTCTTTCCTACTAATAAGCCATAACGAAACCTGTGAGATCTCAGCATAGGCACAGAAAAGTGAGCTGGACAAAGTTAGTGGAGGAAGGAGGAGGAAGATTGTCTCACACACCTGTGACTTTTAATTTTCTCAGTGGTTGCCTAGAGTTTCAATGTGTTTACAACAAATCTATGGATGCCACTATATCAGATAACACTACACTGCTCTCCTGGCAGTGCAAGTAGCTGGTGATGGAGTATTCTCAGTTCCTCTTTTCTGTCCCTTATTATATTGCTATAGTTCATGTCACATGTCCATAAAACATAATCAACTAATATATTGTTGCTATTAATAAATAAAACAAACTGTCTTCAAGTATAGTAATCTATAAACCTAACATTTTATTGAAAAAAACAAAAGATTTTATTTTATCTTCATTTATTCCTTTTCCAATGCTCTTATTTTACTAGAGTTTAGTGCATGACCTCTAAAATTGTCCTTCTCTATGAATAGCTCCTTTTAATAATTTTTGTAAGGCAGCTCTATGGTGGTGATAGATTTTGTCAATTTTCATTTGTATGACAAATATTTCTTGTTAATTTTGAAGGACAATTTCTCTGGATACAGAATTATATGTTGGTATCTTTTTTTTTTTTTCTTCTGCAGTTTAATTTTTCACTCTATACTCTTCTTACTTAAGAAAAATTGTGATGTAACTCCTACCCTTGACCTCTAATAGGTAAGGGCTCCTCACTCTTACTTCTCAGCCTAACTTATTTCCAAGATTTTTCTCTTTGTCTAGGATCTTCTTCAGTTTTAATACAATATACCAAAGTATAAATTTTCTTTTTCCTTTTTCCCTTTTGTCTCCTTCTGGTCTATACATTGCAGATAGGTTACATTTTTTTGTAATGACCGAACATTTCTTGTATATTCTGTTCCACTATTTGTAAGAAAAAAATTTAAAAAAAAAACTCTGCAGTTGGGAGAAATTTCTACTAGGCTTTCTTGAAAATTAGTGATTTCTTTAATTTTGTTAAATTCAATAAACCCATCAATGCATTCTTTATTTCTATTAGATTATTTCTGTTTGTGGGATTTCCTTTTAATTCTTCTTGAAGCTTCTGTCTCTCTGGTGACATTTCCATCTGCTGTTGCATATTGTTCATTTTTTCCATTTGAGTTCTCATCATTTGATTAGAAATTTCTTAAAAATTCCCAGTTTGATAATTTCAAATTCTCTGCCACATCTGATACATTCATTGTCTCATTGGATTGTGGTTTTCCTCTTAGCATGCCTTGAGATTTTTTTCCTTGAAAGCCATTCATGATGTACTGGGTAAAAGAAACTGAAGAAAAATAGGCCTTTCCTGTGAGGTTTTAATTTATGTGCCTAAAAGTCACCTGAATCTTACCATTTGCTATTGTTTTGGTGTCATAGGCTAAACTTATTTTGTCTTCCTTTGTCTTGTTTGTGTGTGTGTGTGTGTGGAGGGGTCTCACTTTTTGTTTTGCATTTCTGTAGTGTCTGAGGATTGCCATAATTTCACCTGTCATCTGTTATGATCTCGGAGTCCTATGGAGGTGGTAATAATCACTATGGAGTAAGTATTTTTAATGAATCCTATGATTGGATCTGTCTTTTAGCAAGTGGTGTTCCTAGGTTGACCTTCACAAATGCTTTTCAGTTCTGGTCTCTCCCCAGGTGAGGCATGAAGGCTTAAGGGATCTAGAGAAGAGTACTTTGTTCTCCAGGTCTGTTGGCTTTTGATAAACCCTGAAGATATTTTGCTAAGTGAAATAAGCCACACACAGGAGACAAACCTATATGTGATCTAAAAGAGTCAGACTATGGAAGAAAGTAGAATGATGTCTAACATGACTGGCCAAAGGAATGTAGCTCATGATTGAAAGGAACACAGCTTCAACTACACAAGCTGCAAGTCTCTGCAATACTCTATTGTATGCTTAAAAACGTAGGTTGCTAGCGCATAGGTTAAATTGTCTTGCTTTTTTCTTTTACAGTGTTGAAGATCTAACCCAGGGTCTCATGCCTGCTAGGCAAGGGCATTGCAACTGACCTATATTCTCAGCCCTTTGCATAATGATTATACCATAAAAAGAGAGATAGTGAACTTTTAAAGGTGATGGTGATTTTAAGACATTGTATATGGTGACAGGTTCATAGGTGTGCATACTTTAAGTCCATCAAAAATTACACATTAAATATTGTTTGCATGTCCTTCACTCATATCTTAACAAAAATTAAAATAAAATAAAGGAGTGGGAGAAAAATCAAACATGAAAAATGTAAGCATATGTTACTTAGAATTCAGAAGGTGTTTAAACAAATGTAAGCTTCTTGCCTTCCTTGTGATTTCTCATGAAGTGAATTAGAGACTGTCTGCAGCAGAAAGGAAGATACATGAAGAAATGCTGGATCCTGAGCTTTACTCAGGTTCTCAGTTGCTTTTCTTCTCAGAAATAATGCCTGGAATTCCACAGCTTGTCATTGTGCAGGAATCCTTTAAATATTATTTTTCCTGGGGAAGGGTGTGTGTGTGTGTGTGTGTGTGTGTGTGTGTGTGTGTGTGTGTATTTCCTGGAGTACAATACATACATACATATTTTTTCCCCAGTTTATATCTTGAGTTCACTATGTAAGAGTAGAAGTCCATATGTCCCAAAACTTTGCTTCCCACGCCCCCCAACATGTTGGGGGCCTTTCCTTACTTACTTAATAAATAAGTGAACTCTCTAACACCAAAAGAAATTGTTAGATTGGGGTTGTTCTGGGGGAATATTTGCAAATAAAATAAATAAATAAAACCTGAGGTGCTAATGACTGTGCTCTGACAAACTTCAGTAATTGTTAGAAGAAAATAAAATTTCAAAATGAGAACAACTGGAGAATCCCATATCAGTAGGTATGGAGTGACAATTACAATCATTATCACAACATGGGATTGTTTTTAGGTAATGCAAAAATTGTCTCTGAAAGCAACAAGCTTTGTGAATCTCAGTATACATTCAAGTACAGCATGGACATATGTGGTTGAAATAATCTATTAGATGAAGAATTTTAACCCATAAAGTAAGAAATGAAAGCAATCTATAATTAAAGTAGAAACAAAACAGCTCTGTAAAAATAAGGACAGTTTCGTCTAGAATCAGCTTTTGTACAAAGGCATGATAAAAATTTTAATAAAAAAATAGAAACACTTCCCATGGTCCTTTAGCTTTTCTCAATTGTGATATTGCAATTGCCGTGGATTGTGGGGTAGTCCTGCAAACATGATTGTGAGTGAAGCCAAATATTCCGCAGAACCATGGGATAAAGTGAATCCTTTTCAACATGCTCCTTTTCTCAACCTCACTGCCATGGGTTTTTCTTTTATCATCATGGTTTTATTTTGTTCCTTCTTTTTCAATTTCATTTCTTAACAGTATTTTTCAAAGTAACAGAAAACCTTAACACTCTTTCACTGACTCTTTAACTTCAGGAGCTGTGGGGTTTAGCTTTGGTTTTACTTTCTGATAAAATCAAATGGGGCAACACTCCAGGATGGAGCTCCCACAAGCTGATCCACTGAAGAAGATACAGTCTTTTATTTATTATATTTTATTTTATTTTTTGAGGGAGAGAGAGAGACTGAGAGAATTTTTTTAATATTTATTTTTCAGTTTTCGATGGACACAACATCTTTATTTTATTTTTATGTGGTGCTGAGGATCCAACCCTTCATCCTGCGCATGCCAGGCAAGCACATTTCTGCTTGAGCCACATCCCTAGCCTCAGATACAGTCTTTTAGACATGCACTGTCCCTGGGGATGGTGTAAGTGGATTTCAAAATTAGTTCTTTATTAACTGACCACGTTAGAACTTGGGATCTATCTTCCTAGTATCTTAAAAGTTTGTTTTGTTTTGTTTATTTCATATTTTTGGCCCAAGCAATATAATTATCTCCAATAGGCAACTCACAGAAGAGGCTACTATCTTGAATAAATATTCATAAGATTGTTTTCTTATATAACACTGGAATATTTTAAAATCTTTTTAGGATATAAGCAAGTTAAAAATCTTCAATTGAAAAAATAACAATAGTATGAGTTTCTAATAGAGAAAAAAATAAACAGTTCTTTTTATTTAGTTTATACCCAAAGACTGTTATGTGTGTCTCAACCACTGTTTAAATATGTAAATTAAGTATACCAGAAATTCTGCCCATCTCTCTATTTATATATTATCTATTTCCTAAGATAATTTTATTTCATTATAAGGTGATCATATAGAGAACATATAAATAAAATGAAATATTCATTATAAATGCCAATCAAGAAAGAAGTAGTATTAAACATCTCAAAAGCTAAGGAATAAAAATGTTACTTTTATATGATGCTGTTTTTTTTTTTTTTTTTTTTTTAAATTTTTACTTGATATGTGTGTGGGTGACTAGAATCCTGGCTAGTCACTTTAAATTAAACCATTGTGATGAATAGGCAGGGATAACTAGGTCAGGTTTCATCTGTTCTTAATTTCCATGAAGAGTATAGGCATACTTACAATTGAAAGAAAGGAAGGAAGGAAGGAAGGAAGGAAGGAAGGAAGGAAGGAAGGAAGGAAGGAAGGAAGGAGAAAATGTGAAACAAAACAAAAATAACCTAAGCTAAAAAGTGAAAGAAAGGGAGAGATGGAAATACAGAAGGAAGAAGAAGGGAAGGAAGAAAGAGAGGGAGAAAGGATATGAGGGAGAGGGAAGGAGATCAAATAAAACCCTGTCCCTAAAATTATAGCAATGTTTTTTATACATTTAATGAGCTAGACAGAAGGAAAGATAGTTCTTAAGTATTTGGGATTCTAAGATCCACTTCAAGTCAGAAAGCTTGAGATAGGGAAAAATACCAATCTAAATAAGAATCAGAAGAATCAAAGGACAACATAATAAAACAAAAACAAAACCTATATGAAAATTATATTCATTCTGTATTACCAAGGATTGATTTTGCATTTGTATTTTTAAAAGAAAAACATTTGCAGATTGAATATGCTGTGTAAAAGCACCAAGCCAGGTGTTAACCATAATTTTATGTCTTTCCTATTTCTTTCAATAGTTTTCACAAGTCTGAGGCAAAACAGCAGGGTGAACTTGAAAAGACTTCCTGTGTCCTTTTGTGCTATTAAAATAAATTACATTTGCAACTGTCAAACCAGTTTCCATCCTCCTGGTGAAGAGATAACCACCCTCTTGCATGTTATCCTTAGAGCAGTCATGCTCCACCTCCCTCTCACCTTAAAACAAAAGAGAAGAGAAATAGTTAGAAACAAAGGTTTCCATCTATTTTTTCTTTAAGTATAAAAGCAATGAAAATCTACTCAACAGAGGAGGAAAACAGCAGGCTACCAGACATCCTTTAATATACTTCTACAATTTTTCTCTCCTATTTTTCGTTTCATTCAGAAAAAAAATATTTTTTATAAAGCCTGTTTTAAGGAAAATTGAAACAATGATCATCACCAATTTCATTGGTATTCTGTATAAATCGTGAACATAGTTTATATATAGAGTTACGAAAATTTGTGCTGTGAATGGATAATAATGATTGTAATGTATTCCACTATTGTCATGTATGTAAGAAATAAAAATAAATTAATTAATTAAAAAAAAGAATATGGAGTAGATCCACTGAATGATATCTAATGTAAATTCAAAGGTGAAACTACACACTAGGCTAACGAAGTCTCTAGAATAGTATACCTACGTTCTTTACGGAATTCATAACCATATTCACATGATTAATAAGTGCAAAAATTTTACATTTGCTGAATGAAAATGAGATAATAATATTTTGTTAGTAATTTAGGTATTATGACAAAAAACATTAAAAAGTTTTGTAATTTGAAGTCCTGTTTAGGAACATAAACTTATTTTTTAGAAGTTTATGTAATTTTTATTGTTCTGAAGAGAAGTCTTCTTTTTTTTTTAATAAAAAGTCCTCTAAAACTAAAGTTTCATTATGCAACTGAGTTCTTAAAGGTCAAAGAGAGTTAGAAATGCAAATATCTTTAAAAGTCAAGGCACCTACAGAAATAGTTTTAAAACTACTCTTGCTCTTATTGTATGAGGAGACTGCAAAACAAATCATGAAGTAACAAACCTGCTAATTGTAATTAACTAATTAATTATTTGGAATTAACTGATTACCTAATTGTAATTAACTAATTGTAATTAACTGATACTGTAAACCAACAGAAACAAGTCCTGGTTCAGTAATCAAGAGGTTTTGCATTTGGGGTCTCTTTGCCTAAGTGTACAGGGACAAAGTTTCCTTACTGGTGTGTGTTGCTTACTGGGCCACTGCAACCTCAAGTTGGCCTTGGATCCTTTTTTATTCTTTCTCTGTGCTCCTTTCCCACTCTCTAGTCTTTTATTTCTAGTTTCCTGCACTTCTGTCTCTCTTCATAAGACAGGAAACACCTTGCAGGAAGTACAAACAACCAAAATTACATTGGAATTTATGTGTCCTGGAGGGGACCCTCAGCCAAACATTATTCCAGGCAGAAATTTAAAGGTTCAGCCTACTTGTTTTCTCAGTGGAATAGACCCAGGGGTTATTTACACCCCAGAACCCCCAGTCAGCATCAGGCTGAGGTATGCACTTTGCTGGATATCATTCTGTTTCTAGGTTTTTCCCCACCCACTCCCCTAAATTCTTACCAGCCCTCCCTGAGAGCATTTCTTTCACACAGTACTTGCTAAATGAAAATCTTCATCTAAGTTTCTTCTTCTGGGGAGCCCATTCCAAAGTATCCGCAAGTAAGATGTGGACTGAGGTCCCTTTTCCCTCTACTATTTCTTGATTCAAGTTATGCATCTCCACAATATGTGAGTACATATGTATTGTATATGTAGATAAATAGATAGATAGATACTATATTTATCTCTATATGCACATCAGGCCATATTGGTGTGCTTGACTCATTTCTAGTGAACAAAACACAGAACAGTGACAGCAACATTTTATAATCAATCTGATTTCTATGCCATAGAGATGAAACTGCAATTGCACTTTTACCTATTATACTATTCATACAAATTAAAAGGGCATGCTATTTTGGTAGGGTGTCTATTGATATAACACCCTTATTTGGATTCTTTGAAATTAGAGGAGAGAGAAAATTGAGTATGTAATTACCTGAGGTTTATACTAAATTATCTGAGGTTGAATGAAGGTAAAGAGATTATTTCTGTAGTTTTCACATGCTGGTTCTCGGGAAGAAATATAATAATGATGGTAAATATATATGGGTGGCCTTTTTTGTGTTATGTTTTGATGCCTTTTTTTTTCTTTAAAGAAAGAAACAATTGCAAACAATTTAGTATTAAAAAAAAATGTCAACTGAAAAGCATGCAAAGACACATGCAGTCACCATCCAATTCAAACACAGAAACACGAAGTTGGACCCTTAGTTGAACTGCAAACATAATGGCAAATTATGAGGGGGGAAAGATAGTGATATTTGGCAATCTATGAAAATGCACTTATAATTCTATAGTCCTTATGCTGGAAAATATATCAATAAATTAGAGACCACAAGTTTACATAGTGTACGTCAGCTACAGAGTATTCTCAGTGTCTTTTTCAAAGAATCATTTTCTCAAATTTGTCTGATAATCCCAAATGCAGCAATAATTATGTTGAGCTGCTTAATTATGATGCAGATAGTTTCTTTGTATTAATTAATTCTTTTTTATTGGTGCATAAAAGTTATACATAGTAGTAGGTTTCATCGTGGCATATTTCTACATACACATAAAATATTTTGATGGATTTCACCCACTAGCACCTCAACTTTACTTTTCCTCTTCCCTCTGATCTCTTTCCTCTGCTGAGAGCCATAGCCAAGTAGGAATGAGGCATGGCATTTTTGGTTGAAAGGTGACCCCAGCAAGCCATTGAGATTATATGATTATGTTAAGATCTGCATTCAAATGGATATTAGACCCCTGCTGTCCTCCTTGGCCTGCTACTTTGGAGCTCTAGCGGGACTCCAGGAGAGTTCCCATTGGTTGGAGAAGTGCGGTAGGAGGGATTTCCGGAGGAGGGATTTGTCTGTTGGTAGTGTGGCCCGGGAGAACGCCGCGTGTATGTAGTTCGGCATAATTCCTGGGACAGTGCGTGGCATTGGCGGGAGTTTCAGAAATAAAGTTTGTTCCTGCTTGAGTGGCTCGTGATTTTGTGCCCAGCCAGACTGCAGCATTCCTCCTTGCTATTAACCTTCCCCTATTTTCATGAGATTCCTCTAGGTTCTACATATAAAAGAAAACCCATATTGCTTAAGTTTTTGAGTGTGGCTTATTTTATTTAACATGATGGTCTTCCATCTCTTTTCTTGCAAATGATATAATTTCATTCTTCTTGTGTTTAAATAAAACACCAATGTGTACATTTACCCACATTTTCTTTATGAATTAATCTGTTGACAGACTCCTAGGCTGGTTCCATAGCTTGGCTATTGTGAATTGTGCTGCTATAAACATGTGTGTGCATGTATGTACACAGTATGCCATCCTTATTTCTTTGGGGTAAATATTGATGAGTTCTATATCTGAGTCACATGGTGGTTTCATACCCAATGTTTGGGGGCACCTCCACAATGACTTTTTCAGTGGCTGTACTAATTTTCATTTTCAATTGTAAGGGTAAAAGAAATTGAAGTTAAAGCGTAAAAGTTAAAGGGTAAAAGACCGGGTGTTGTAAAAGTTTCTAAGCTGCAAGGTCTGAGTTAAAATGTAAAGGATTAGGTATTGTTAGGTTTCTATGCTACCTGCAAAACCTGAAATTTCTGTAGCTGTTAAGACAATGCTTGGAACTGCCCAGTAAATATTTCCCCTGACTATTTGGTTGTTTAATAAGGGCTCTGTGTGGTCGCACGTAGGCATTGCAGGGCCTGGACCAATCAGTTTAAATGTAACCCCCTCCTTAGGAATGACCTATCACTCCAGCCTGACCTGTTCCCGCCAATGAATGAACTAATCATGTTTAGGAGTTGTTGTTCAATTTTCCCGTGCCTCATGATGATTTGTTCTGATGTATACAAAGCCCTCTGCCCTCCCCAAAAAGTGTACTTAAGCAGTGCTCAGCCCCTGCTCGGGGCTCTGGGCTGCTTTCCCTTCTTGAGTGGGCACGGAGCCCCAGCATGCTGGTTCAATAAATCCCCCTTCTGCCAATTGCATGAGTGGTCACTTGGTGGTCTCTTTCTCCGACGTTTCGCGGGACCCTTACACAATCAACAGTGTGTTAAGAGTTTTTTTCCCCTTACATCCTTGCCAGCATTTATTATTATTTGTATTCTTTTTTTTTTTTTTAAAAAAAAAAGCTCTTTATAAATGTACACGACAGTATATTTTGACATATAGATACATGGAACAAAACTAATTCTAATTAGGATTCCATTGTTGGGGTTGTACATGATGTGGAGTTTCAGTGGTGGTGTATTCATATATGAACATAGGAAAGTTATGTCCGATTCATTTCTGTCTTTCCTATTCCCATCTCCTCTCCCTACCTTTCATTCCCCTTTGTCTAATCCTCTGAACTTCTATTCTTTACTCCCTCCACCTTTATTGTGGGTTAGCTCCATATATCAGAGAGAACATTCAACTTTTGTTTTTTGGGGGACCACTCTGGAAAGCAATGGAAAGAACATGGAAAATTTGGAATGGAAGCACCATTTTACCCAGTTATCCCACTCCTTAGTATATACTCAAAGGACTTAAAATCAGCAAAATACAGTGATATAGCCACATCAATGTTTATGGCAGCTCAATTTATATTAGTTAAGCTGTGGAATCAACCTAGATGACCTTCATCAGATGAATGGATAAAGAAAATGTGGTAAAAAGTTTAAAAGTAACTTTCTTAAATTTTGCTTTTAAGTTTTAGATATTTTAAAGACCTAACTGTACTGCCTATGACATATCCAATGAATAATACAAACTAGTGTTCATTAATATTAAGCAAAATGATAAACTTTATTTTTGACATCATATTTTTCAAAAAATAAACCCATCCTTTAGCGTTAAAAAAAAGAAAATGTGGTATATAGACACAATGGAATATTATTCAGCCATGAAAAGAGTAATTTTATGAATTTTGCTAATAAATGGATGAATCTGGAGACTATCATGTTATTTGTATTCTTGATGATTGCCATTCTAACTGAAGTGAGATAAAATCTCAGTGAGTTTTGACTTGCATTTCCCTGATGGTTAGATATATTGAACATTTTTTCATATCTTTTATTACAAGAAGTGTCTGTTTAATTCACTTGTCCATTTACTAAATGGGTTATTTGGTTTTTGGCATTGGGTTTTTCTGAGTTCTTTATATATTCTTAATATTTGTCAGATACTTTATGAATCCTTTTACATGTATCATCTAATCCTATTGTTTCAACAATCATATAATGCAGGTATTATTGGTGCTATATTAGTTTAAAGAGTTAAATTCGTGCATTTGATATTTTTTTCTTTTGTTGAGAACCGACTTATAAATATTATGTTCATCCCTGGAAATTTTGAAAAGAATATAGATGTGGTCTTTGCTTTAATGTGGCTTACTTACTCTCCTTGCTGCTGACCTTTATGTATTTGTGTTATCAACCTTGAGGAAGTCACTTAATGCCTCTAGAATTATCTTTCCACATTAAAAAAATGAAGATAAATAATTTTATCTAGCAGTTACATGAAAAGTTGACATTAAGTAATATATGCAAAGTTAATAACTAAAGGAAGAATTTTAGTTAATTTCTCCAGTATCAGATTACTAGAACACAATTAACAATCATGAGAGAGAGTGATAATTTACAAATGAAATTGTGAAAAATAACCATCTGTGGTTTTCTGAGTCATTCACCTTAGGTATAAGGAAAAACTACAGTCTGACCAGGAAAATGAGAAATTTCAGTGTTCATCGTTTTCCTTAACATAGACTCAAATAATACTGATAATAACTCACATATATTTTTAGTAGCTTAAGATTTTAACAAAAAATTAGTTGTACTCAACAACAGTCTCCAATTTTAACTTCCTTAAGTATTTTGTCTTTATTGGTAACTTGAGTGTTAAAGTAATAAAAAGAACTTTTGACTATAACCACATTTAAAAAAAACTATTTAAAATTTGTAAATAGTAGTGGATATGGAAAAGAAACCAAAAACCTGGAAGTGTTTATTGAAGAGTGGAAACATAAATTCTAAGCTAGACATAGGTTTTTTTATGGTACATATTTGTAACTGAAGTGGGGGGCTACATACCTTCTTTAGTAATTTATATTTGTTATTCAGCATATATTCTGAACATTCTTCCAAGTCATAGTTATGCACCTATATTATGTTCTTCAGGCTTTTGTTATTCATTCAAAAGGTGTTCCAAAATTTACAGAAACCTGTTTTCAAACTGACCTCATCCAAAAGTTGACCGGTTACTCCCATGAAGAAATATTGGTATTAGCAATCTTTTAAATATTTGCCAATATAAATGATAGGAAACTCATATTCTTGGCAGTTCAATGGTGGAGAGATGGATGACTTTCATGTTCATTGCTCGTTTTTAATTCTTATTTCTCAAATTACTTATTTGTGTTTTTACATTAATTTTCCTACATAGTTCATGATTTTCTTGCTTTATAAGACTATTCATATCATTTCAATATTGTTATTTTGCATAATTTGATTTTTTAAATTGTGCTCTCTTTTACCACCTGTAGTTTTTTCTTTAATTAGATAATTTGTAATTTCTGCCATGGCACCCTTGCATTAAGCATGATAAACAATCACTTATGTTTCTTCCTAGCAATTATGAACTTTTATTATCTATGATAAAATCAGTGTAGCAGAGTACTGTGGTGCATGCCAGTGGTCTCCTTGACTGTGGAGGCTGGTAGGAAGATCACAAGTTCAAGGTTGCCTTAAAAAATTATCAGGGCCTTAAGCAACTTAGTGAGATCCTGTCTAAAAACAAAAAGATAAAAAAGGGCTGGGTATGTGACTTGGTAGTAAAGCTCCCTTGGATTCAATCCCCAGTACCCCCCACCAAATAAATTGGTATTATATCTGGAATTTATTTTGGTTAAATATTTGTTATTTTTTAAAATGGTGTCCTAATTATTAATAAATAATCATTTGTTTTCCCTAATTATAGAAAATATATGTATATATACTACATGGTGTTATATACTATTTGAGTATTATTCGAAGCTCTTTATTTTCATTTAAAGATAGTGTTATTCATTCTTTTACTTTTATATCTTTATGACTATTTATTATCAAAATATTCTATGTGTTTATAAATTTATTTGGAGGGGTTACTGTTGAAATAAATTAATTTGATTATTAATTAATAAATTAATTTATGGGAGAATGCATATTGTAACTTCATTTCTATTGTACATTTGCCAGTTTGTCATAGTAATCTGTATACAATAGAATGTGGATGGAATCATTGCTTATAACATAATCATTTTAAAATGTGGTAATTGCTGTGATTCAAATCATGTTCCAAAGTTCCCTGAAGATTTCATGGAGGAGGTAATTTGGATAATGATACTGACCTAGAGAAGTCAGGGAATTAGAGAGAGAGAAAATTCATATGGACAGATCTTCAAACAGATCAGTTCTGTCTTTACCTCCCTGAATTGCCTTTCTACAAAAAAAAAAAAAAAAAAAACTTGCATTTTCTGTTTGTTTTTTGGTACTGAGGAGTGAACCCAGCAGCACTTAACCACTGGGCCACATCTCCAGCCCTTTTTATATTTTACATTGAAACAGGACCTCAGTAAGTTGTTTAGAGCCTTGATAAGGTGCTGAAGCTCTTCTTGAACTTGTGATCCTCCTGCCTTAGCCCCCAAGCTTCTGGGACTACAGGTGTGCAGCACCACACCCAATCTTCTACACCATTTTAGTTGAAGAAGGGTTCATAAGGTTGATGAATAGAATTGTAGACTCAAGAGAAGTTTCTAGGTGTGTATTTTAGACTTTACACTTAACTGACCCTGCCCTGTTTTTCTTTTTATTCTTTTTTAGTCAGTGACTTAATAAATCAATAAATCCAAGATATGTTGATGATATAGTCTGATAAAGGAAATGGAAGGAATAATAAAAGTGTTGATGACCAAATCAAGATTTCTCCCACAAAATAATATGGCCAGCATAACTCATGAAAATAAAATTAAAGGTGAATTCAAAGATGTTTATTTGGTTTTAAAATTCTAATGGCAGTGATTCAGAATGGAGGAGTGTCAGCTTATCTAAAAATGACATAAGAAATGTCAATTAGTAAGTTTCATATGAATCATTAGAAGGACATAGCTATCAAAATGTGACTTTAGCTTCTATTGCAATACATATATCAAGTAGGATATTAGGCATTACTGATAAATCTGTAGGAACATATTTCATTCTTTATTCAGTACTTGAAATGAGTTATGAGCAAATTGAGTTCGTTACCGAGAACAAAAATTAGGTAATCAAGAAAGTTAAGGTATACTCTAAACCTCATTATGTAAGTATAGTAGAGGAGAATAAAAACATTTTGCTTGGAGGAGAAATGATTCAGTGTGAACAAAAAAGCTGCTTATAAACATCTGAAGTGTTGTCATGTGGCTATATAGCCCCAAGGATGCAGACTAGGACCAATATTTTGTTACTACAGGGAGAAAGATTTAGCATGAAATAAGGAAGAGATAAGAAGCAGAGCTATTTGAACATGAAGCAAGCTTTCTCAGGAGGTAATATGTAGCCTGTCACCAGAACTATTTAAATGTAGGCAGCCACTGCAAGGGAGAAATTGCAGGG
Organism: Marmota flaviventris; assembly: GCF_047511675.1. NCBI lineage: Eukaryota > Metazoa > Chordata > Mammalia > Rodentia > Sciuridae > Marmota > Marmota flaviventris. The sequence continues at coordinate 89,428,804 of NC_092508.1, forward strand.
GAGACTCCAGCATAGGAGAGTTGAATGAGATGATAGTTAACATTCTCATCCCAACTCAAAAGATTCTGTCTTTTTATTAACTAGGGGCTATGTTTGACTGCAAAGTCAGTGTGAATTAAAATTGAATTTTTAAAAATGTGAACTAAAAACCCAATTGTATGGGGGGAAAGAGAGAAAACAAGTAGCAGTTTTACTGTGCTTTGTTTAAGTCAGATCAACACAGGTGAAGGAATCTGAAATTTGTATGATAGATTGGGGACAAAAGAGAAGGGGGGGTATTTAAAAAATAATGGGTAGATACAAAAGTGTCTTCATATATCTAAGATTTATTGTGTGAAGAAGCGTGTTTAGGTTACTTTCATACACAACTATGAACGGTTTGAGAAAGAAGATTATACTCACCATAATCACCAAATGAACTTGTGATTTATTTTATACTGGATTGCCTCACAAAGAAGCACATGCATTTTTATATATAGTTATAGTAATTAAAATCAGAGTAGGGGACTAGTAATGTAATGGCAGAGTGTGTGTGCATAGCACGTAAAGGCCCTAAGTCTGGTCCCCAGCACCAAAAAGAAAGGAGAGAGAGAGAGAGAGAGAGAGAAGAAAGGGGGAACAACAACAATAAAAATAAAGGTGGAGGGAAAGAAAAGATAAGAAAAATCATGCTATACCATCAGAATAAGTAGATTTTAGTTCTTGCTTCCTTTCTCCCTAGCTGTATGTTAAGCAGTATGTCCCTTGCCCTCTCTTGGCCTCAATTTCTTCACATGTAGTGGGAAGTAATTTAAAGTAAGTGACAGCTAATTTTCCTTCCAGTTCTGAAATGCTAAAACTTCACGCACAGATGCAAGTCTGTTTTTGCTAAGTCCTTCCCTAAGACTCTTCCATCTTTCCTTTATTATGTCTACCTCCAATGATGATTATCATCTTGTTTCAAATCCTTATTGCAACTGCCTTCTCAGAAGTCCACTGAATTTTGTATCATCTTGATTTGGGGACCTTTCAACCCCATTAGTCAGTCTAAGCAGAACTGTTTTGAAACTTGAAAGTGACTGTTGCTCATTTGTAGTGTCCTTGGGGAACCTATGTGAAAGACATTCAGGTAAGGTAAGATGCTTTAAAAACATGACTCAATGCAATTAGTGAGTGTTGAAACACCCACACAAAGTCCTTTTAGAAACTGAAATAAAATTCATGGTTTTGACATAATATGACCTTTAAACATATTTTCTATATTATCTTTTATCACAGTTGGAGAGAAAGAATGAAGGGAAAGAAGCTGACTAAATGTTACTGAGTTGAGAGGATCACGACAAACAATCTATTCCACAAGACAGTTAGTTGGCAACTTCCTAATAAATATGACAGAGTTAGATACAGTCCATACTCAGCCAATGTTTGCAGATTGATTACCAATTGATTTTTTTTCTGAATAACAGTTTTTATCCTCCCATTCCCGATCTCCATTCTTTAGCTAAATTTAGCATAAAGTGTGTCTTGATATCAGATGCAAGAGAAAGGATTAATGTGGGTTTTTTTTGGTTATATATTGCATGGATTGTGACAAAGATTTAAGTAAATGATAGTATTTCTTTCTGTCATATGGGAAATGGAAAGCTGTGTTAAATTAGGCAAAAGATAATTTCTGTATCTGAACTTCCATTACATATTATTATATTTTGAGGCCCCATTCAGGAGGACATGCAGGCTGTTACCCATCACTGCTATTTTCAGAAAATCAGTGCCACATAAGGTTTTGAAAGTTAGTAATATAATCATGGAGATAGAAACAGCACCTTGAGAATCGCATATATGTTTTCATTCATTTCAGAAACAAGGATACAAGGTTTTTCTTTCTTTCTTTTCTTTTCCTTATTTCTTTCTTTTATTTTCTTTTTTTTTTTTTTTGGTCAGAATGAAGGGATACAAAATTTGTAAATAGTCAGTTTATATTCCAAAACTTTACAATTTTCCCAGAAAAGAAATAAATTATTTGGTTAAATAAAAACTAGCAATTGTATCTTTCAATTCCCTGTGGAAAAATATGAGCTTGAAGAGATTTGTTTTTCATAACCTTTTAGAAGAAATAGCCATTTTGCACCAGGCAAAATTAGACAAAATGCAGTATCAATGAAATTCAGAAGCGATATGGTTTTACTCTAACCACTAAGTGTTAGCTCAGTTTCTGTGGAAAAGCTAGTAGAGTCAAATAAATGTCCCTGGTTAGAATTTTTAAGACTCTCACATTGTTCCTTTGAATACCACATAGACAATCAAAAGTATGTGGAGGGAAAAAATCCATGAGAGACTTAATTATGCAAAGAGAATGAATATTTTTGAACAATAACAGTACTTCATAGCATTATTAAACTGATTACCATTATGAAAATCATCAGATCTGTGACTACTTTGATCTTTGCATATTCTCATTTATGAAGATAAAACAGCCTGTATGTCGAAAATTTACTATAACATTTAAAATAAATAATCATAAATTGTATATTATTTCCATACTCAAAAAGGCAAATGATTATTGAATGAAAAAAGTTCATTTATTGTATAGAGCATTGTGTATATAACATTAATGTATACGATCCTTAAATTTTATTGGCTTAGGGTAGGAGGTAGAATATCAATCTATGTTAAAATTTTTACATTCCTAAGCATGCAGTCTCTGGAGGTGATGTGTAAAGTTGAAGTCCAATCAGTCTGATAGAGAAAGCAGCACAGAAAGTGGAAGAATCAAGGAAACAAGAGGAATGTTTTGCTAGAATGAAGGAGAAGTTAAGATGTTTTTACCTCCAGTTGAGTATGAAAGGAGTAACTCATCAGAACCAGGGTGAGGCCAAGACTGATGCAATTGTAATTGTTAAATAGCGTAAAAGAAGACAAAACTAATTGAAATTTAAAAAGAAACTGGTACACTTTTGTTTATAAATTTTAATCCTATTTCAACCTCGCTTAGATAAAATGGAAACATGGAGGTTTCCAGATTTTTTTCCAGTGGTAAAAATTTGTGAAATGATACTATTAGGGAAACTAAAATTACAAAACTTGTTAAAATTAATTTATAATGTTAAGAATAATCAAGATAATATTTGAGAGAGGATGAAAACATACCACTGTCAATATACAGGAATAGAAATTAAGAAGCCTTCTTTTATAACCATTTCCAGAATTAACTCATCCTCTGTCCCTCTAATTTTTTTGACAGAACATCATATATAGATTCTGAAGATTTAATTATTCCCCAATCCTAATCTTTGTGTGTTTTGTATCTCTGTGGAAGACCCCTTCATTCAATGGGTCTAATGGAACTAATTTAGTTCCTTGGGAATTAAACTTGATTTTTCACTCTTCCTCACATCCAATAAAATGCCAAGTATTTCAAATACTACCTCTGAAATAGTTTTTGTTTTTGATACTAGGGATTGAACCCAGGGGTGCTTAGGCACTCAGCTACATCTATAGCCCTTTTTTATTTTGAGATGGGATCTCATTAATTTGCTTAGGGCCTTGCTAAATTGCTAAGGCTGGCTTTGAACTTGTGATTCTTTTACCTCAGCCTCCCAAGCTGTTGAGATTATAGGCATGCACTACCATGCCTAGCTCTGAAATATTTCTTAATGAATTCTTTCCATTATCCTACCAGCTACAGCTCTAACATAAGTCATAATCATCATTTACCTTGATCATTATGACATTTTCTAAATAACTTGATGTCCTGTATGTCTCAAATTAATAAGCTACTATACAATCACATCAATCTTTCTAAATATGTGACCATTACCTCATTATTTGCACACTTGAAACTCTTAATTGTGTATAAAGCATCTTCAGAATAAAACAGACATTTCTTAATACAGACACTTAATACAGACACTCCTAGAGAACTAAGGTTCTCTGTGATCTTTTCTCTGCCTCCCAATATTCTCCACTTTGTGAACTGCTTTATATCACCACTGAATATCTTGTGATTTCTAGCATATGACACAGTTTAATAAGTTTATTCATTCAGCACAGAATTTTAAAGACCAAAAATGATTTTTATTTTTTATTTTCAATAATTGAATGAGATTTTCAGATGGATTAACCAAGTACTGTGTAAAATAATTAGACAAAGTATTTCTGATTCTGTTTTCTTTTCTTAGTTCACACAAGTCTTGTTCCAAAGCAAGTGGATTTTGGCTTTATTTGGTAGTTCTCAGGTTCTGGTGAAGCAATAGATAAGAAAAAAGGTCAGAGAATTCAAGCTTCTTTATTATTTGTAAACTAAGAATTGCATTTCTAACACTCTGAAAGTCATATCAGACTGGTTGAAAAAAGAAGTAATTTTTAAAAATAAAAGAAAAAATTAAAAGTTATGGGATAGATACGTGGTATTGCATAACAAAGCATATGTCCTATAAGAGCAGAAAGCCTTCAGTTCTATTTACTTTGCCATTTATTAATTTATTAGATGTTACCTGAGAAGATATTTAATTATGTTCCAGTTCCTTTAACGTAAAATATGGAAAGCAATAGTATCTACTTCATATAATTACACTGAGCATTCAGTATCTATGTGTGGGGGAGAAGGAAAGAAATAGCATTTATGAATTTGTCTGACATATAGTAAACATGTATTAATTATCATTGTTACAGAAGAAAGTGGTAAAATAAAATACTTTTTCATCTATGAATGCGACTGAGGTGATGTATAAATTTAATCTTGACTATTTTGTAAAAGAAAAACTGAATTCTCAGTGTTCAGAACAATTGCCTCTTAATGTAACTAAGAGATAATTACTTTCTGCTTTCTGTATTTGGAACTTTTGTTTCCTTATATATCTACATTATGTTTAATTCTAAAAGGAATGGAAAGTTGTTTATCATTACATCATACTGTAGAAAATATCGAAATGAATTGTAAAAAAATTCCTCTTGCTTTAAAATAGATGCAATTATGGTCTGTAATTGTCTGTGCACCTTCATATATTATTTAGCAGTAACACTGAAAATTCAAATATGCAGGTTGCCTAGGTACAAAATCAAAATATATTAATAGGAGTAGAAGAAAGGCATATGTCATGTTTTTCTCAGAATACATTTTGATTAGAATAAGAACACTGTAATGTGTGTGACTGTTTTTTTCTCTCCTTTCTTTTCTTTTGAGTGATCAGAGATTGGTACATATATATACTGTTTGACTCTTGTAAACCATGGCAGGGTGTTGGTGACTCAAGTCAGCACAACACAGTCTGGTGCATTCTAATTAAGTACCTGAGAAGCACAGGCTAAAAGCCACAATGGCATCTACTGCACACAGTATTATCAGGGGCATCTCCCATATCCTGCATCTTTGGCCAAAAAAAAACAATTGTACATAAGAAACTATAGAACAGTGTGGCTAGATGATGGTGCTACATTTGGAGTCAGGATTTTGTGTTTTAGCCTTGGTATTTTGTGTGAGCATTGCTGATGTTTTAAAAGAGTAAGAACTCGAATTATGAAAAGTGGAATCATCTGGAGGTACTAATAACTGGCAGAACCACCAAAGCCCCAACCATTTTATAATCCATTCTTGCCAGAAGAAGACACACCAGCCTCTCCCACAATGATTTCAGCCAATCACAACATCTAGACCACTGTATTATCTAATTATCTTTTGAATCTATCTGTCCATCCATCCATCTATAAAATTTTTAATTTCTACAATGCTTTGAAGTATAACATACATATCATTAAATTTGCCCATTTTAACTTTACAATTCAATGATTTTTTTAGTGAAGAATTGCTAAGTTTTACAATGATTACCATTCCATTTTCTGATTTTCATGACTCCTATAGGATGCTTCATGTTCATTTACAATAAACCCATCCCCATACCTGCTTCTCGGAAAACCATCAATCTTTTTTCTTGTTTATTACATATTTGCCTTTTCTGGATAACTTATATGAATTAAGTTATATAATGTGTAGATTGTTTTACCTTGCTCCTTTTCACCTAGCACATTTCACTCTTGTTCTCCTATCTCTAACTCTGTTGGCCTTTTAACTGCTAAACAAGTTAGAGTATCCTGTGCTGCAAGGGCCTGCAAGCATACAGTTCCTTACATTTAGCACTCTGCAGAGTTGTTACCTCTATCCTCAAGTGACTAATTCATCATGTAGACTCAGGTTTCTCATGGAAATTATCCAGATTTTTTTTTTCTTGGATACTGTCTATATGCATAGTCAGCTTTCTAATTTCACTTCATTTCTTACTATTGACATTATGTGAGTGAATGTTGTTTGAATATGTCTTTTCCAGTAAACCACAAAGTCTGTGAAGCCAGAGATCATGTCTATCATGGCCATCACGACATATTCAGTTCTTACAGGGTGACAGATACATTGTAACTCTACTGAATAAATATGGTTTAAACAAGTGAGTAGACTCCAATAACAATTGATGATTGATTGGGTCATAACTGTCAAGATATTGTGGACTCAGACATTATGAATGTTGGTGGCTAACAGGGTATTATTATTCACTGGAAAAAAATAGATGTTTGGGCCTTTTGTAAAGAGCAAAGGAAAGGGTTCAAGAGATAGAAAAGTGTTATTATTTAATTGCATGAATGCCAAAGGGTCTTCTTTTTCTTCTCCTTTTGCTCTTTCTCACTTTTCAATTGAGAATAAATATAGCTTCATGCTCTCTTGCCTCCCTGAATAAATTACTGTACTAAGAAATATGGTAGTATGTGGATTTAATGTGAAATTCTGAATTGCCCTATGCAAGAGTTAGGCACAGGAGTAAATGAAAGCACATTATGGAATTTTCTATTTATTAGCACATAATGAGAATAAGAAATCATGTTATGAGATAGAAAGAAAATCAGTGTGGGACAGTGTCTAGGATTCTTGATAATGAGAAAGCAATGACTAAATGCTATCCAGGGAATATCTAGTGTTTTCTGGGTATGCAACAGTCACTTAACAGTATGGGAAGGCAGCTTGCAAGAAACTTTAAAAAAAAAAAAAACTTCTGAATGCTTTCAAAGTGAAGTAATTATAAACTTAAAATTTTGTATAAGTTTTCTCTTTGAAAACCATGTAATATCACGCCATTTATCTCACAGTAAATTTCAAGGATGATTATGGCTTTAAAAACATCTTAACACTGAGCTAAAAGCCTTGCATTCTTGAAATTGAGTAGAAATTTCAATACCGACATGTCACTGGTTTAGAAGAGGGCTCTAATATGATGTAGGACTGGTGCAGTTTTTAACTATAATGAGCAGACAAAAGCAAATCAAGAGTGTGAAGAATGCAAGCAAGGTGTAGAGCGTCAAGTGTCACTTTAAATAAGGAATACACTCTCTGGAGCTAGCTCCGCCAGTAGAAACTGAAATTAGGGCAACACATTGAGAAGGTAAGAGAAGGTCTGTGAGGCTGTGACAAGGAAGTATTGATTTTAGAGAAAGAAGATGAAAAAAAAAAAATCTCCTAAGTATAAAGGCACTGAACAAAAGATTATCCCATGAAGATAACTTCTCCAAGGACTTGGACAGTAAAGCCCTGAGTATAGAAAGCCTTTGGCTAAGGATTCCCAGATCCAGGGTGCGCTCCAAGGCCAAGCAAGACACCATGAGGGGAACATTTGTCCTCTCTTATTTAACTGGAAACATTTGGTCCCTGAAACTAAAGGACTCGCTGAATTAATGCTTGACTTTTGCTGCCATAGCGCCTGATATTTACCTTTACCTTTGTTCCTATTATAATGCTACTGTCAATGTTATTTATTTTTTAGCCCCAGAAGAGCAAAAATTGCAGCTTTCATGTCTGACCCTCAGCTGCTAGCACAGTTGTCTACCTCAGAGTAGACATTCAATGTGTCAGATGCATGAATGGATGGATAAGTAGATGCATAAATCTATTTCATTGACTGTTGCAGTTGACCAATTAGGGTTGACCTTCCTTTACTAAGCATACAGGCTTATACCATGCATTGATAGGTAAAAAGTGAAAGTGAAAGCTGCGTTCCGCAATATTTTACTATCTAGTGCCACACTTTTAAAAATGATGCTCTAGCAGACTGCACTCGGTGAGGATATAGGTAATTTTTAAATGATTTGTAGTGTTTACAATAGGCTAATTTTCAAATATTTGGGGTAGATATTTTCTTACATAAAAACCATTTGCTGGCAAATATAATTCTCAAACTAATGTGTTGTTCTTGTCTAGTCTACTGTGCCTAATTTAAAAAATGGAGGATGATGTGGAACTTTCTGGCAGGAAGTTGAATTATAATGCACATTAATGAAGGCAAAGTGTATGACATATCAATTTAGGTCTCATTGGATCAACATGTCACTTCCATAAACATGCAGTGTCCTCATTCTTCTGTTTCTTGTCCTTATTTTCTCAGTACTGAAATGGGGCATTCTTTCTGTGCTAATGTAGGAAAATGATGTTCCCTGCTATCAATATTCCATCTATTTAGAGGGAGCAGAGATGATAATTCACCATTTTTCCTTAAAGAGTCATAAAACTGCAAACTGTCTCCGGATGTCTCTGCTTCAGACATCGATGCCATGAGAAAAGTCATTGCCTTCAACCCCTAAGAGGCCCTTTTCCTTTGAAAATATGGGAATCATCCATGAGGAGAAAAGAAAAGAATAAAATAAAATTCAAAAGTATCTTGAAGTGTTTTAAGTCCTTTTTGGCAGATTAAGCACTCCCTTTGATTGTGTGGTGTGGATTAATAGCCATAGGAGCCATGTTAAAAAAAAAAAAAATCACAGTACAGTTTGATTTGATGCTCAAATTAACATAATGCATTGATTTTTTTTTTATCATTCTTTATTTCAAGGAACAGCAGAACTTAAAGGATTTTGTCTCTATGTGTTACTTTGCTTCTACCAGCATCAGCCTGCAAGTACACACTATGGAGGCTGGCCTGTCAAGGAGTTGAAAGTACTACAGTACGGGATATTGCCTCTGGCACAAAATGTACAGTACTAATAATACCTCATTCATCCTGCTATGGCCCATAGAAAACCTGTAAGTGCTAAGCATAATTCATTTTGTCTGCAATAGCTCACTAATCCTTTTGCATTAGTGCTTTCCAAGGCATTCCTTGTTGGCAATTCTCTTCTAGGCAGGAGGCCCTTGAAGTTCTAGGTGCCAAGGAGTTAGAGTGGTACGGAAGGATTCAATCATTCACTTTCCTATATGTAGAAATGCCTGGGTAAATAAATCCTTTTGTTTATGTAGATTGGGTCCATCGGATATTCTTGGGAAGTCTGTCATCATTAAAGATGTAGAAGCAACTTTGCCAAGCGTGTAATGCTTTGTTTGTCTTCTTGGCAAATTCAGTATTGTAGCTCAAGAAGTTTTAAGTTCATGAAAATTTATTAAAGTACAATAGAGACAAGCTAAGCAGATTTAAGTGGTATGGAAAGTTAGCCTTTGCCACTTGCTAGTATAGATTTGGATGAGTAGTTTCGTGTTTTTTTTTTTTTTTTTTTTTTTTTTAACACTCGTAAGTCTTGGAAACATTTATTCAACTAAAATATTTGGAAGAAGTCCAATATATAAAGTGCACACGAGGGGATTTTCTCTGCTTGAAATTCATGTGAGCTGCCTGTAGCCCTGCCTACTAGGACATCCTTGTTTTTCATTTCCTGAATCTGCACACCAATATCACTCTCTGAGCACTCCAGAGGGTACAATTTATAAAACACTGTCCTAAACCATTGCTATCTGAGGAAATTTTGAGTTGAAAAACAGTGTCAAAATCATCTTGCAATAGACAAGTTAGCAAAAACAAATTAATTGCTGGGCATTGTGGTGCATGTCTATAATCCCTGTGAGTTCGGAGGCTGAGGCAGGAGGTCTGTGAGTTGAAAGCCAGCCTCAGCAAGTTAGCAAAATCCTATCTCAAAATAAAATAAAATAAAATAAAGGACTGAGGATATGGCTCAGTAGTTAAGTGCCTCTGGGTTCAATCCCTGTAACCAAAACAAAATCAATTTAGTTGTTCATTTATTTGATTAGTTTACAAATATTCATATCTTTGTGTGAAATAAATAGAATCCCTCCTTTCAAGATGAATCAAACAACTGTTGTTAGTACCACAGGTCACTGTCACTTGTATTGACACCTTTAGTATTTTTCCTAGGCTAGGATGCAGTCTGGATATGTTATTCAGTGAATTTCCATTCAAAGAGGGAAATTCAAAAGACAGAATTCAAAGGAGTAAATCAATCAGAAATTCTGAATGATCTCCATAGAGAAGAGGATTTCAATACAATGTTGTGGGCCAAGGAGTGGAGACAAGCATTGGAGCATCTGGGTTCCAAACAGAGTTGAAAGTTGAAAGGGAATTTTTTTTATTAGTCTCTGTGACAAACTGGCCCTACATGGAGTCTGAAATCTTGCTAGATGTGGACACCTGGTATATTATGGAGCTCCCAGAACTTATTTATGCTGTGAATAATTTGCTAGGATATTTTCTATTATAGACATATAGTACAAAGTACCAAGTAAATATAACAGGAAACAAAGTGAAGAACAATGAACAGTTTAGGGAAGAATCTACAAACACCTAAAGGATGACAGAGGTGTGTCATGTTGGCAGCATTTACCAAAACATGGAGAAAAAAACAAGTAGTTAAGTACTGTTGGAATTCAAAGTAAAAACAGAGTAGCAGTGTGAGTATATAAAGGTAGATATTTGGGCAGCAGCCAGATCATGAAATGCATTGCCTGCTGGGTGATCAATCAGTTTGTCTTAGAACCAATGGAGAGATATTGAAAATTACTATGCAAAAGTTTAGCAAAATCAGATTTATTTGCTAGGAAAATATAATAAACAAGAAAAGACTAAAGACACATGGATTGATGGAGTGGTTCTTACAAATTTTGAAGAGGGACTTTCTTAAATTTTTTTTTTTTTTTTTTTTTTTTTGTATCAGGGATTGAACCCCAGGGCACTCAACCACTGAGCCACATCCCCAGCCATTTTTTTTTTTATATTTTATTTAGGAACAGGGTCTCCCTGAGTTGCTTAAGGCCTCACTGAGGCTGGCATTGAACTCATGATCCTTCTGCCTCAGCCTTGGGGACCCCTGGGATTACACCATCCTGTGTATGCCACTGTACCCAGCCTCTTAAATTCTTTCAATCAAGAAAAGTCCAACTCAAAATATTACAAATTATTTATAGAATAATAGAATTCTGCATGGACTTCTTGGTAAGGTAGTAGTCAGTAATATGTTTAATTCACATTTTAATTTACATGCTCCTAAAAGCTGAGGAAACAACACAACTGTTATCTTAACAAAGAGTTGAGAATACACAAGTCAATCTTCCAGCCCCAGAATGACATCTGAGGATAAAATTCAAGGGAAATGCAGTTTAATACTAAAGACACAGCATAGCAGTTAGACAGGGAGAGATAATTTCCACCCATCCTACCACAGAGAGGGCAACAACTCTGCCCAAAGATCATAGATGTGATGTCTTCCCATGGAGGAAGCTGTGTTTGATAAGGCCTTTGAGAATGTAGTAGTGACTTTAGTTGTAAAGCAGCTTTGGTAAAGAGGATGCCTGGGCTTCTTTCTAGTAACTCAGAGATTTGAGGGCACTATAAAAGGGCAAGAATATATACTGCAGGATAGATGTTGCTTTCCAAGATAGAAAGTAATCCCTATCTCCAAAACCTCCAAATAAAGGCAATGTTTGCATCCTCACTCCCATATGTGATAGTGGGCAAGCTGCTTAGCCTTACTTTCTTTGCTTTGAAACATAGTTAATCTACTTCTTCAAGTTGGTGTAAAGATTAAACAAATTAACATGTGTAAAGCCTTCAACTGTCATTGAATCACAGTAAGCATTTGCAGTCATTACCTATTATTTTCATTACTTTGTACATATTTATGGGCTACCATTTGCAGAAATGTTCTTATTCACCTGTAAATAAGGGAAGAATGATACCTACTTCACAGTTGTTCTAAGTGTTTAATTAAAACATGTATGTGACTTTCTTTTGTTATCCAGAATGCAATAAGTTGTGGATAAATTGTGGGATTACTAGTAGCAGTAGCAATTGCAGCAGAAGCTACAGTAGCAGAATTATAGTTAAGTTATAGGACTGAAAGGAACCAACAGATATGAATATTAAACTCTGAAATAAAGTTGATAATATAAAATGAAAGCAGAATGGAGATTTCTTGGAAAGCTGGGAATGGAGCTGCCATTTGACCCAGCTATTCCCCTTCTTGGTCTATTCCCTAAAGACCTAAAAAGAGCATGCTACAGGGACACTGCTACATCGATGTTCATAGCAGCTCAATTCACAATTGCAAGACTGTGGAACCAACCCAGATGCCCTTCAATAGACGAATGGATTTAAAAAATGTGGCATTTATACACAATGGAGTATTACTCTGCATTAAAAAATGACAAAATCATAGAATTTGCAGGGAAATGGATGGCACTAGAGCAGATTATGCTAAGTGAAGCTAGCCAATCCCTAAAAAACAAATGCCAAATGTCTTCTTTGATATAAGGAGAGTAACTAAGAACAGAGTAGGGACGAAGAGCATGAGAAGAATATTAACATTAAACAGAGATGAGAGGTGGGAGGGAAAGGGAGAGAAAAGGGAAATTGCATGGAAATGGAAGGAGACCCTCAGGGTTATACAAAAGAACATACAAGAGGAAGTGAGGGGAAAGGGAAAAATAATACAAGGGGGAGAAATGAAGGTCAGTAGAGGGGGTAGAGAGAGAAGAGGGGAGGGGAGGGGAGGGGAGGGGGGATAGTAGAGGATAGGAAAGGTAGCAGAACACGACAGTCACTAGTATGGCAATATGTAAATCAATGGATGTGTAATTGATGTGATTCTGCAATCTGTATATGGGCTAAAAATGGGAGTTCATAACCCACTTGAAGCAAAGTGTGAAAGATGATATATCAAGAACTATGTAATGTTTTGAACAACCAACAATAAAAAAATAAATAAATAAATAAAAGTAAATTTTTTCCCAGAAAAAAAAAATATATATCAATTTTTATGTACTATACCATAGATAATATATGTATATATATTTATATATATGTATAAAGAAAAAGATACCACTCAGTAGACCAAATTATTTCATTTGCTCTTTCTAGTTGAGGATATTACAATTTTCAAAAAATCTTCTATTGTTTGAATATAAGGTGTCCCCCAAAAGCTTATATGTGAGACAATGTAAGAAGGTTCTGAGAAGAAATGATTGGGCTGTGAAAGTCTTAACCCAATCAGTGATTTAATCCCCTGATAGGGATTAACTGAGTGCTAACTGAAGTGGTAGGGTGTAGCTGGAGGAAGAGGGAATTAGGGTGTGGCTTTGGTGTATATATTTGTATCTGGAGAGTAGAGCCTCTCTTCTTTCTGATTACCTGATGTGAGCTGCTTCCTGTGTTCCATTCTCTCCCACCATGATGTTCTGCCTGACCTCCACCCTTGAGGAATGGAGCCTGCCTTCTATGGACTAAGACCTCTGAAACTTCGATCCCTCAAAAAAAACTCTTCCTATTCTATAATTGTGCCGGTTAGGTCCTTTAGTCACAGCAGCGAAAAAGATGACTAAAACTTAATCCATAATATTTTTTTTTAATTGTCAACAGAGTCACATGATAACAGAATAGGAATGCCTCATTCCTATTTTTGGTAGACTTATGCTAAAAAAAATAATAATGCAGAGTCTAAGAGGAGTCTTCTTTTTTTTTTTTTCATATAGACAAGTGAAACTGGCCAAAGAAGATTATTTTAAACATGAATCTAAAGATATTAGTGTCCCTTACAAAGATACGAGGGACATAAATTTGGATAAGGAGAAATTCAAAGGTAGAACAGAAATGGGTATTTAAGTGAATATTTAATAATCCCCGTCACACCTGAAAAGTATGGCAGACCCCTGAGGAGCAGAAAGAGCAGCAAAGCTTTTCCCCCCGGCATGACAGATTTGATGGCTTCCTCTGGAGGGTACTATGTTTGACATGGCCTGTGAGAGTATATTCACTTTGGCTTTATGGTGACTTTGGTAAGGAAATGCCTGAGCTATTTTCTAGTTTTGAGTTTGTTTCTTGACTGTTTCTAATCCATTCACTTTCATCTGTTCTTCAGCCTACTCAAGCAATGATGGGTCTCAGTGCCATTTTTTAAGCTTTCATATCTGTCATTATTCCACTATTTTATCTTTGTGCCCATCTCTACTATATATTTTAAGGAATATTTGGACTGTATATAGCACTTCTTCAATTTTCTATCATCTCATTCTGCTCTTTTTGTGTATGTCAGATTTTTATGTCTGCTTATCTGATTTCTTTGAAATGTTTCACCATTTATTCTAGCTCTTCAGCCTTTTGTGCATGACTAGGTACATCTCAACTACTTTCACCTTCATATCAACATATCCTAATATTTTTTTTTTCTTTATCTTCTTAGAGTCCATATTTTCATGACTTTTCTTTTTTTTTTTTTTAGATAGGGCCACTCTCTTACTCCAGCTGGTCTTGAATTCCTGGGCTCAAGTGATTCTCTCTCTTAAGTCTACCAAATAGCTGAGATTACAGGTGCCCAAATTTTATATTTCCTTGAAATATTATTAATACAAGGTTGTGATTTTAAAAATTTATATATATATATATATATATATATAAAAATTTAAATTTTTAAATATATATATATATATTTCTTGTAAAAAAATAACTTCTATAAATATTAAGCACTCTTTGTATTTGGAACATATTTTCTTTAAATTATTTAACAAAACTCAAAAGACCTTGTTTTCAACTTTTTCCGTTTTAATGAAGAAAGGTCAATTTTACTCTCTTGTTTTATAAGCATGAGATTCCTCGATTTCTCCATATTTCTCATTACTCTACTCTTAAATGTAAGCTATAAATACAATTAATATGCAAAAATCTGTTTCAACATTAATACTCAAAGTATAATACCTCTAGAGATGATGTAAATGCTGATCATTATTGAGTTGCACCTATAGCATAGAGATTGGATACTTGGTATTTTTAATAAGAACAACTCCTTTTACAGATACTTGCTGTTACATAACTCCTTTCATCTAACCATCCTCCAGACATCACTTTGGCATTAATACCTGATACAGTTGATACAGTACTATAATGTGCATGTAAATCACCTGGCAGATCTTATCTTCATGTAGATTTTGATGAAGAGAGTTTGAGGTACAGCCTGAGAGTCTGCCATTTGATGGCTTGCCTCTGATATGATGGAAGTGTTGCCAGGCCAAGACCCCTTTTACCATGGCAAGGTGCTGATTTAACTATACCTATCACTCTGAACTAGGGTGCAAATTAGACTTACCTGGGCGACTTTTAAAACTGTCTCTGTATAAGCCCTATCAGATACTAATTAAATTAGAATTTCTTTGGGTAGAACCCTGGTGTTGGTATTGCATAGGTTATTTTTTTTTTCATTGAACAGGAGAAAAGGTATTCATTAAGGCAATTTTGAAATTCTTTCAGGACCTATTCCTTGTCAGGAGTTTTACGGATACAGAGAATCACAGATAACTTGGAATAAAGTGAATTAAGCACTTACTTGTCTTTTCACCTCATATTCTAACTAAGATTTTGGAGTTATTCATTATGCAGTTTCCAGCAGCATAAGCATAATTTTAAAACAATAAAATCGACAACTAACAGAGATGATATCCTTAAAGTAAGGGCCATCAAATGAGCCAACTGTCAAATTATGTAAATTTGAGAGTCTAACAACCTTGGTAAAGGTCCTTTAATTGAATGACTGGTGTAAGAAATAAATGAACTGTCATTTAAAAGTCTCTTTTCATGGTAAGATTTAAAGGAACAGAAACAGTAGATTAAAAGGCAAAAAATTAGAATAAAATCAACAAATTGAAACATGGTTTTACATACCTAAAGTATATATATGTTTTTAATATACCACACACAAGTATGATTTCCTCTGCTGAAAGTTTATTTTGTTTTCTACATGAATAATATCATAGAAAAAATTGATAGTTCTTTGAACAATATTTTGTGATATTTTTGATAACATGCAATATTAGCAAACTATCCCCAGCACTGAATAAACACACACACACACACACACACACACACACACACACACATACCAGTTCCCATTTTTAAATTTTTTTTAAAAAATATTACTCAAATTTTCTATGGGTTCTGTTTATTACTATACATTATTAAAGTAATATACTTAATAGCATCTTTATTTTATTAAAACTATATAAGAGCTGAAAGAGGATTATTTTCCCCAACTATTTGCACCTTCCTTCTCAGAGGATTCTAACTTTTCTACCTATGGTTTCTGACTTACCTGTTTCATTGACTTTGAATTTAGAAGAGCAACACATTTTGGCTGAGTGATGTTGTTTTGTCATTTGGTTGAAGTTTTAAATGTAATTCCAGGGTTTAGAGAATGCTCTCATTCTTATCCTCTGAATGTCTGAATGTAATGATGGCATATTCCAGAGAGGTGCTACCATTTATGTCTGGACAATGGAATGAGAAGTTGTGAAGAGGGGAAGCCCAGGCTATTTGAAACAGAGCTGAGCTGGGCAGATGAGCTGACCACAATGACCCTGTGCCCTACTTGATGTGGGTAGGAAGTAAATTTTTGTGATTTATACCACTGAGATATTGCCATTGTGTGTTCCCAAGGAAAAAACTAATATGAAGAAAAGTGTGAATCAACATAAGGACAAATTATGTAACTAAAACATATTATCCAATTAACTTAATATTGCTACTATTAAAGATAAAGGAATCTTTGGATATCAGAATTTGATAGGAAAAAGTACCAGTGATTTAAGAGGGAAGTGTTATTTGTTACGCAGCTTTATTTAGGATGGAACACCTTAAATCAATAGCCTAAGGAATAAGCAAATGTAAAAATAAAGGAACAATCCAAATGCTAGAAGGAAATAAGTGAGTCCTTATAATTTTGTTGTGGAGGAAAATTTTTCTATAACTTCAAAGCGAAAATTAATGAAATAATACTTTGCAGACAAGTCAAAGGCAAAAACATAATAGAGAGCAGAGCTACAGGGCTAATATCCCAAATAAAAGAAAGCATTTAATATATGAAGAAATATAGCCAAAACATTTTAATAAATGGACAAGATATGGATAGATCACAGATAATGATCTGATTTTCTTAAAACATGGAATACAATGTCCAAATGATTTCATAATCATTTCCATAAAAATTATTATGAAATCTTCTCACTATAAAATTGGCAACAAGTTAAAAATTACTAATATCTGGAAAAGCTGTGGGGAAAGAACAATTTCATCCATTGCTGTGGACTGAGATATGGTACCACTTATTGAAAGAGAATTTGGAAATATTACATATAACTACTTACATATTCACCTATTGGCTTAGTGATCTCACTTCCAGGAGTTATATCTGAAGATACACCTCCAATAATATGAAAACATGTAAGCACAAAATATTCACTGCAGCATTATTATATCAGTGAAATATCAGAACACAAGCATAACCACACAGAAGAGAACTATGAGAACATATGATTAACAGGTGGTATATTATTTTTCTGGCCATATTTTTTATTTTTTAAATTTTGGATGCCTGGTAGTCAAATTCATGGACTAAATCAAAGTGATGACTAAATAGTTAAATAAGAAATGGTATATTCATAGTTCTCAGAGAGAACTATGCAATCATACAAACAGAATGTTTAAGAGTTGTGTGAGCAGATATGAATTATTACCACGATAATCTGGGAAAAATAGAATAACTTAATGTCACATAGTCTAATTAAAAGAATTATTATTAATACTATTATGCTTAATTTTTGAAAAAAATATTCAGGTACAGTAAACTAGAAAATAATGAAAATGAATATTTACATTGTGTGAATTTTTATGTGTATATCTTGTTTTACAGAGATTTTTACTTTTAAACCATGTTTACATTTAAAATATAATTAAACCAGCTGGTTTCTATGGTGAATGCCTTTAAGCCAACCTCCAGCCTGGAGGCTGAGGCAGGAGAATCTCAACTTCCAGGCAGGTCTTATGGAGACCATCTCAGAATAAATTAAAAATAAAAAGGGCTGGGAATGTAGTCAGTAGTAAAGTGCCCTGGGTTCAATCGCCAGCACCACAAAAATAATAATAATAATAAATAAATAGAAATAGAAGCATATGAATCTAAATGTATTTTTTAATCTTAGTTTTTTTTTTTTTTTTTTTTTTCTTTTTTTCTTAACTCAGTGTTTTAGAATCCTGGTTTAGGAAGAAAGCTCCCCCAGCTTGGGTCCCTGAATGTCTATAGTGAATAGTATCCACTGAAAGTTAACATTTGGCATGTAGAAATAAACTTGTATTTAGTGCAATATCTTAGATTTCTTGTTTATTTTCACAGCATAACTTAGCTCATTCTGACTAATGAATCAAGGTATCAGAGGTTGTGATGGCATAGTGCCTTAGTCCATTTGTGAAGCTATAATAAAATACCTGAGACTGGATAATTTATAAAGAACAGAAACTTACTTTTCTTATAGTTCATCAAGCCTGCTTTATGCCTCCAAAAAGGTACCTAGTTTCTGCATCCTCCAGAGGAAAGGAACGGAACGCAGTGTGCTCATAGGGCAGAAAGTGAAAAAAAAAAGGGGGAAGGAAACATTGCATGAAGCCTCTTCTACCAGAGCCTTTTATCTCATTCATGAGGGAGGATCCCTCAGGGCCCAATCACCTCTTAACAGTCCCATTCTTAATATTATCACATTGGCTATTACGTTTTTCATTCCTGCATTTTGGAGAGAACACGTTAAATCTGTAACAGATGGACTTTTAAGAGCAAATTATTAGAAACCTCCAATCGCTATAATCTCCAGTATTATACAAGACAGTAAATTGTAGGTATCACTCCAGAATAGTTGTCCTAACATTAAGTGCATTCCTACACATTACAAGTTGGGCAAGGGGAGTGCCTTGAGCAACGAAAAAGTATAGACTCCACCAGCCTGAAAATAACAAGAATCAGTGTTTCTACGATTGTCGTTAGGGTCTTTGATTCTGATTCTCTGATAAGTATTTGCAGATATTCATTCAGAAAGCAGAATAACTAAAGAATATTTCCACTTGTTTACTGCCATAATTAATAAAAACAGAGTCCCCTTTGAGCACAAAGAGCTCTCTGCATAATGGTTAGAGAATTAAAAGAGTGTGCATAGAATAGGAGGTGAAATGAATGTGTGGGTGAAAAGAATATTAAAAATGACCTAGACGTGAAAAAAAAGGGGGGATAAGAAATCTGAGAAACTAGACAACTATGAGAATATATGATTAACAGGTGGTATATTATTTTTCTGGCCATTGTTTTTTTATTTTTTTTAAATTTTGATTGCCTGATAGTCAAATACATGGACTACATCCAAATTATGATATTCTATTTCAGTATTACTTCTCCAATATTAAGGTCATTAAATAGTTGTGATCATTTCACTTACAAATAAATCATTAGGCACTAGAAATTCTTATTAAATTAGTCCAAGTGGTCAGCAGCTAGTGAAAACACATTTAGTCGGTGTTAAATATTGCATAGCACATTACAAATGGCTGATGCTCCATAACTGGTCCATTTATGGTTTATGGTGCAAATTTTAAAGTCAAGCAAATGGTGTTTTCAGCGGTAGTTCATGTGTTATGACTTGTCGGGGTTGTAAATAATTTGTAGGGCATTTATGTATTTCCAGATTCCATGTACCTCTTGCTTATAAATCTATTTATTATCCCTTATAAATAATTGATAGCAATATCTTAAAATGAATCATTCCTAAAATTGCTTAACTGTCTGGATTTTTTTCTTTAGTAAACCCGTCCCTCATTTTCTTTTCATATCTCAATCAGGTATAAATAGAGGAACCTTGCATGCACCTTTTTCTTCTTATTCCCCAATCTAAGTTTCTGTGTCATTATTCACCTTTATGGTGGGGTGCTATGACTTCATGTCATCAATTTTCTCCCTGACACCTTCAATGAGTAATTGGTTCTCTTCACAACCCCTCACCCATCTAGCTTTACACTCAGCTAGCTCCTCTGTCTCCTGCTGCTGCACCCCACCCCTATCTTCATATCCCACCCATAGACAGCTCTTAATATTAGGGATCCAGAAGACCTGAATGGCTAATTACATCACACTCCTGTGATGTTTTGATATCTTAATAACTTTAAAAACTCTGTTGAGTAACATGAATGCCTTTAAAGAAAAGTAAAATATAAAAAAAAGTCAAAGATAATAGAAGAAGAAAAATATACAAAATGCATGACAAACACTTGGAAAAATTGTAAGTGTGATTATTTTAGGCATTTGTTTCTGCCTCACTTTACATGTTTTTCTTATCAAAGCCCAAATGCTTTCATACTTTCTTGTTCTGGAGGAAATTTGTTGATGAAATAATCCATTCTATTTCTACTCATTCTTTTTTTTTGTAAATATATTTAGCACTATGTATTAGTTCATTATGTATCATTATTTATTTGTTCATTGCTGCATTTATTTCTGGACTTGTTTCAGAAGGAATAGAAGTTTAAGGTATCACATGAAATACATATTTAAACAAAATACAAAAGTGAGACAATCTGGAAAAAACAAACTTTCTGGTAGAAACTGAGATGAAGGTGGGAGCCACAGATGCTAATGTCCTTCACATGGTACAAATGCATTTCCCAGGGCAGTGTTCATCCTCAGGACCACAGGCATGCCATTATTCTAATCTCCAGTTGAGAAATCTTATATTGTTGACCTCTATTGCTAATATTACTTCATTCCTCTGAAAAATTTCTCATGAAGTTATTGTTCTGGTCTCTTCTTCTGAATGCCTTTATTATCTCTGTGTGTTTTCCAAATGCACAAATACTATGGATTTAATGGTTCAATAGAGCACAGAAGATTGTTCATAAATCAAGCTGGATTTCAAGGGAATTATCCCCATAAACATCCCATGAATCAAATAGTAAAGAAAACTTGCTATCCTCTCTGAAGGTGGTCTCTGTTAGCAAACACAGATAAAGGCTTCTTTGTGTAGGTGCATAAGGAGTTTTTCTACTGATCAGTCACTCTCCCTGTGCTAGATTTATTTGGAGGAGATGAAAAATGATTGTATTAGTGCAACTGAACTGTGATCTCTCTCCAAATTATTTTTTTGTATTATGCAATATTTGCATTAACTCCTGTCTTAATGTAGAAGTTTCTAGTGGGTGAGAGGTCAGGCACAGGTAAAGTGGTTTATTAAATCAGAAGGGAAGCTCAAACAATGTGCCTCAGAAGTAATAAAAACAGAGCAAAGATTTATTGAAGAAAGTGTTCGGTTGATAAACGATAACATTTATTTGTAATTTGAAGACTTGACCTGAATGACACTCATTAGCTCAGTTTGTGTAGAGCCAATTAGTTTTATAAATTTATTATTTGTCCTGATGCTATTTGTGAAAGGATTTTATTATAGTACTAAAAATGAGATTTGTTTTAAAGCAAATGTGAATTATTTCCTTAATTATGCTATTGTGCTTTCTTTATACAATTATGGATATCTCATTTTCATATAGCAAGCTTATAGATGAAATCCTAGTAGAAGAAAATGTTGACATAATAAAAATTCACCCTTTGCACTTGAGGCGAATTTTGGATGCTTGGAAGATGCTGATTTGCATACACATAATTCTTTTGAAGCATTCAGCCTTCTTGTCATCTCCTCCCTTAGTGATCCTAATAACAAAAGCTATAACATCAGTTGAAAATTTCTTATATCCCAGGTATTGGTGATATTTGCACGATTTCTATTTTTAATTTTCACAGATCAATAAAGTACATTCTATTAGATTAATCGTTTGGGAAATGAGAAAATAAAGCTTAGCAATTATAAATGACTTGTCTGGACAGACATTAGTCAGATAAGGAGCTGGAATAAATAGTGCAGTGTGATTAAAGAGATCTTACTTATTCTTAACTACTGCTTTATTATTTCTTCTGTCTTCATTACCAGTTGATATATTTTTATATTCTTTACTGTTCGTATCAAAACTGCTATTATTTCTTTAGTATGAAAATATTGGAAAATAGATAATCTCTAATATCTGTCTTCATTTGTCAGAAATCCTACACGTGCTCAAGAAAAACATGTCCATTTTTTAAAATATTAAATATAATTTTTAAAGAAGTTCCAAGTGTCTTTCCTCTTATATTTTTCCTCATTAAACATCAAGTTCAGTTGTTTTAGTAGGAACATTATGATGCCCATATCAGATCCTATAAAAACTGAATACAAGAGCTATAGTTTATCTGGTAACTGGTAAAAACATTAATTTTAAAAGGATTTTTATTGAATAATGTCTAATGTTGTCTGAGTGGACTACATCAATATATTCAAATGAAACAGTCTGTGACTACTGAGGTATAACTCTTTGTAACCCAAATTACCTTTTATATTTGGAAATATTAGAAAAAATATATATATCTACTGTGCTGGTTTTCAATCTAATTTCCTGAGCTCTCTAATAAGAATCACTGAAGTGGAGAAGCACACACTGGCTGGGATCTGAGCATTTCCACCACAGAATTTTTTTTCTGATTACTGAGTATTTACCAATCTTTTTGAAATATTGTATGATGCCACTCGCTCTCGTTAGCACTTAAAACAATAATCTTCCCATTTCAATACCAAAATCACATGTATATCTTATCACTAACCCTTAATACAGTATAGAACCCTCAAAATGCATAACTGAATAAAAATAATATAAAACTTGTTAGTGGTTGAAAACTAGTGCATGAGTTAGTGTATTGAGTGATCAGTTGACAGAGCAGATGAATTATGAACATACTCACATGCTCTCAAATGACGCTACGCATGCTTACTGATACAAGCACTTGAGGGTTCTGAGAAAATTACATCTAAAAGCATGACCTTTAAAGTAATTATTTTGTTTGTGAATATGGAAATGAAATAGAATTTGACTTTGTTACTACCTTCAATAGTGTGAATTCCCTGAAAGAATTTTAAAGTCCACTGGTAGAGAAATGAAAATCCACACAATGATTGTTTTATCTACTACATTGTTTATGTTTTTCCAACATTATATAAGTAATTTACTATATATTGTCATACTCAATTCCCACAATAATGAGAAAACTGAGGCTCACAAAGATTAAATACATTTTCCAAGGACAATAACCTCAAAGTGGGTTTTTCAGCTTAGCCACGACTACATTATTTGCAATTTTACATATAGTATGGAGAAATTATTTTAAAAACAACAGGGATAATTTGCCCATACTTGTCAATATATAAAAATATAATAAAACAGAAAACATTTACTGGAGAGTTCATTATTCAAGATCTCTAAACTTACTTCCTTCTAACCTTTTCCCCCAAGTTAAATGTATACAATATTAAAACATTTCTTGAGAATTACTGTATTCTTGAAATTATCCTCAATATCTGCCTCCTAGCAATTTAAATGTGCACAAAAAAACCATAAATCCTTTATATATTGCTCTTAAAGCATTAGCTTTTCACTTGCTTGAGTGTAATGGAATAGAAATGCCTGAAATTTGGACTATTCTGAGAAAGAGGGAATTTGAGAAAGGGAAGGAGAGAAGTTGAAGACACTACACCTCCTCTGTGGTAGTCAGAAGTTAATTGGTTAGAAGCATGTAAGCAAGTATTCGCTATCATAATCAAAGCAGTAAGTAAAGGACAACCCATCAGAAATATGAGTACAGAACATCCAAGCACCCATCTTCCAAGAATCTTGTAGCAGGAATCAGAGAAATTCACATATTAGGGTAAGATTTCCCAGTCAAAAGGAGAAGAAGAGCTATGAGGAGGAGAAACCTTATGAGGCAAAACTCTTCTATTCTTTTCTCTTAATCCTTATCAGTTGAGAAATGCCTGAGGAACTAAAGGACACCTGGGAAGCTGTTGATTTTCCCAAACTGTGTTGCTTTCTCTGAGAGACAGAAAGTTGGAAATTCTATTGCAATTGACAGTTCACTAAATTGTAAGAAAAAGCTACTTAGTTTAAGAACATTTGGATCCATTAGAAATTAAATTAAGATTAATTAAGATCAGGGACTGTCTTTTGGATCAGCCCTACTGTCTTTTCAGGTAGAAAGACATGAGCATCCCAAGATGAAGGAAATCAGATAAGGTGGTGCGGGGGGAGGGGGGTCTCTAATGATATCATTGACTAGTTCTGAGTACCTTTGAGCAAGTGCCAGAAAGAAAAGACCACAGTTTATTCAGTGACCTTATAAAGGATATACTTTTATCTTCATCTCCATCACAACTGAGCCTCTGAGGTTTCTAAGACCCAGTAGGCACACTAGTAGGGAAGGAATTGAAGGGGATATCAGTATTTGGTTCCCTTAAGGCGAGGTTGTATTCCTTCTTCTGAATATAGTCATATTAGAGAATGAGAAATAAGAGAGGGGAAGGAAAGGGAAGGAAGGGAAGGGAGGGGAGGGGATGGTGGAGGATGGCAGGGAAGAAAGGGCATGCTTGGCTGAAGAATGCCAATACTAACTCAAATAATTTCAGTATCAAGAAAAACATTAGAAATATGTTTTTGCAGTATTGAACAATGCTTTAAGATATGATGAGTGACATTAGATGGACAGGAGCTCTTCTTTTGTTTGGATAATCTCACATTTTTCCTAAAATTTTCCATCTGTATTTTCAAAATCAAACAATACTTGTATTCAAAATATGAAAGTTTTAAATGTATTAGTTAATTTTTTTTATCCCAGTGTGAATAACATGTTCATTTCCAAGAAGACATATTTGTGCCTTGCTCATTACTGACCCTCCAAAAGGACAGAATAAGTTCTAATTTTCAGGATAAGTACATTTCAGTTTTCAATGACTTTCCTAAACCATCTCTCTGATAATTTAGAGTTTGGGGATCACAAAACAACATTCCATAGCTTTTGTCCGGATTTAATTTAGGCATTTCACGCAGCATCTGGACCCTAAAATGTAGTCAATAAATGTTTGCTAAATGAGGAGGAAAAACAGAATTTACTGCTTCAGATTCCCGGCCTTTTTCAATCCAGGGAAAAATACAGAAAGTGAATGGTTAGCTAAAACAAAAGCACAATTCCAGTCTGAAAACGCTTTTTTGGTTTATAAATTGTTGGGTATTAGCAAGGACTGTTTTATGTATCTTCCACAAACTAACCCAACGGGATTAATGTATCTAACTCCAACTGGATTAATAAATTTAAAAAGTAGACAATTGTTTTGGATTATTTTAACTGAATAAATATGGATTCATTCATTTTTTAAAATTATTTTTCCCAATTTCCAACTACCTAAACAGGCACATTATTCCAAAAACACACATTCTACATGTGGGAACTATGTGGGACCCAAAGCTCCCTTTTTCACAGAACAATCACAAATTTAGACATGTATATTCTCCTGTATTCAAAAGTAAGTATGAACAAATGCTTTAATGTACTATGTAGGGGGATAGTATGTTTTAGATATTAAGTATTTCCCCAAATCTCACATGTGAGACATGCATGAGGATTTAGCGGTGGGATGACTGGATTATGAGAATCTTAATCTAATCAATATATCATAGGCAGGTAGGGTGTGGCTAGAGAGCAGGGGTAGATGGGGATTTGCCCTTGGGTTTTATATTTTGTCCATGGGAAGATGGCCATGGTCTGGGGGTCACCAGCAGGTTTACCACCACAACCACCTTTGGGGACTCCTGCTGGGACTTGCAGGTTCAGTGTAGGGGTTCCTATGGGTTTGGCAGCACCCAGGTCTTACTCTTGGGAGTGCTGGTGGCCACCCATATTGCAGCTGCTTCTCAGGGTCACTCCTTTACATGAGCATACCCTGGTGGTTTCTCTGGAGTAGGAGCAGCATTGAGACCTTGGAACTGTCTCCCATGAGTTTTCTCTCTCTCTCTCTGCTTCCTTTTCTCATGTTCCCTTCTGCTTTCCCGTGCCACACACTTTGGCCTTACCTCAGGGCCCAAGGAATGGAGTTATCATCCAAGGACTAAGATCTCTGAAACCATGAACCCCCACCCCCCACCCCCAGCTAGAAACTTTTTCTCCTATAATTATTCTTGTTTTTTGTTGTTGTTGTTGTTTGTTTTGTTTGTGTGTGTGTGGGGGGGGGGTGGTAAATTAGAGGAAGGATGTACTTCCCAGCAGAAACTCAGCACCAGTTACAAAATGGAAAGTCTAATTCTCAGCAATGTGGGTAACAAAGTAATTCACTGACATCTCACAAGATCACCAGGCCCAGATCAGCCCTCGAAGATCCAGCCACCAACCCACAGATTTGGTCTTTCAATACCTCAGGCTCCGCCATGCTGTGTCCCAAGATCACAACAGAGTTTTACTCAGTCATAAAGAAGATTAAAATTATGGCATTTGCTGGTAAATGAATGGAACTGCTGAACATCATGCTAAGTAAAATAAGCCAGACTCAGAAAATCAAGGATCATATGTTTTCTCTTACTTGTGGGAGGTAGGGCAAAATAAGAGAAAGACAGAGGAAAGGAGCAGATATCATAAAGATTTAGGGAATGTGAGTAGAGTAGAAGGAATTGAAAGGCAGAGAGGAACAGGAAAGGAAAGGTAATTTTTAATAATCATACTATGTGAATATATAAATATACCACAGGGAATTTCAACTTTATGGCTAAGTAGAAAGAACCAATACAAAATAGATAAGTGAAAGGAAGATCAGTAGATAAAGGAAGAAAAATGAAGGGAGGTAAGGAGGGAGAAAGTAGGGGAGTCATGAACTGAAATTGAATTTCTTGTATGTATGATTTTGTTGGGATGAACCCAACTACTATGTATAATTATAATGCCCTCATGAAAGGTAGCAGTATATAATAAGTTTGTGCATTTTTTTTTGTGTGTGCAGATTTAAATTGTTAGGTTAGGTTAGGAAGCAGACATTGAGGAAAATTCTGGAAAAGTGGTAATACTAAAGAAATATTTTAATGTAGCATATATTTACTTCAAGAAGAAGGCAGAACAAAGTGTGTATTAGCAGGGAAAATGTTGGAGGGAAGTGGGTTTTGATAGGAAAGTGACCATGACACTCAGAGCAACCAAGAGATCTTTATTGCAGCAGTTAGAAAGATGAAAAAAGACAGAGAGAGAGAGTGAGAGGGAGAGAGAGAGAAAAAGCAAGAGAAGAAAGAGAGAGTAAGAGAGGGGGACTGTGGCAGGAGAGAGTTTTTATAGCCAAAATCTAATGAGGTCTTTGTGTCTGCAAGCTGCCTTGTTGGCGTGCAGTGATTGGATCATACAGTAATTGCTAAGGGTGTCATCTTCTGCCCTCAGGCAGGCGGGGCAGGGGCTAGATTTGGGTTTCTGTTGCACCAGCTAGGTGGGGGTGGAGTGTTCAGCCTTGAGTGGGGTTGAGTGTTCAGACTTGGTGTTGTATTTAGTAATATGTATGGTCATTCCTCAACATGTTCATTGTGAGCAAGTACACTCTCATTTTCTATCTGAACCCACAGTGTTTGTGTGCATATGTGTATAATAAATACATATAGTATTACACTTAATCTGGGATGATCTTGAGAAAGAGTTATCATTGGTGGTTTTATAGAATTTTATAAAATTCAAGTTTTAAATTGAGAATGTCAAAAACAGGCAGAAATTTAACGGCAATGTGTGGAGATCTGCCAAAGCCTTAGTGACATAAATTAATGCAGCTTTTCATTATCATATCTTGTTAAAATATGGAAAATCAAGTCAAATCCAAACTAGAGGGAATGGCATGAAAATAGAATAGAAAAGAACAAGTGTGTTCAAGGTAGATGAGGATGTTTGGTTACTCTAATTATAAAAGACAGGTGAAAATGTGTTTAGCTTTATGAAAAAAATTAAACTGAGCAAGAGAAAGTGAGTAAATATTCTAAGAACAGCTAAGGCTGCTAATGAGCATATTTAAGTCAAAAACTGATACAACTGAATTATGAATTCTTTATTTTTCTATTTTAAGTTTTAGGGCATAAAAGAGACAAATACTTCCTAATTTTTTTTTTTTCAGAGAAGACAAAAAACAGGTAGCAAGTCTTTTCCTGGCATTACTTTAAAAGGTAATGGGATATTGGTGAAACAAAGAAACTTTGGTGGTAAAGTAATTTGATGGAGTCATTATGAAAAACAATATGGAAATTCCTAAAATGTCGGGAAAAAAATCACATGATTCAGCAATGTTTTTCTGAGTATGCATCCAAAATCCTGAAAGTAGGGTCTCAAAGCCATATTTATATTTCCCTGTTCCTTCCAATATTAACCAATTGTCTATTCCTAATGTACAAGATTTGTGAACAATCTAGTATCTGTTCTGTTGATGGTTGAGTAGATAAAGAAATTGTGAGCACAGAGTAGAGGAAGCAGATCTAGTAGAGAGGAGGAAAAGGAAAAGGTATTACTGGGGAATGAGATTCATCAAAGATGATTCTACTTCTAGAAGTATCTTCTTGCATCTTAGAAGCAGAGAGGATACAGTAGTGGTCAAGGCGGGTGAGGAAGGATGAAATGGTACAGCATTTCATACAGCATTTCGTACAGCATTTCATTATGAAGTAGGTCCAAGAACCAAAGTGTAGCATAAAGGCTATATTTAACAAAACTCTGCTGTTTGAAATTCTAAGAAAATGGACCCCGTGTAATGTCAACACACACGTGCAATAATTATGTCAACAGGGGATTCCATTAATTAGGATGACTTTACTAATCAATTCACTGTACATGTTTAGATATCAACTGTATACCTTAAATGTATTCAATTTCAATTTTTGAAAAATAAATAGGAAAATCAGTTTTCTCAAAACTGAATATGTAAACTTAAGCTTTTATACTTAATAGTTACTTTCAAAAAGAAATCATGTTAAAAGGAAAATAATTTTCTCATGATGAGTCTACATTCTTTAATCCAAATACAGAATTTGGTTTTATCATAGACATTAAATGGAAAATACATGATATTAAAAGATAATAATATAATTATCCAAAATGCTACTAGATAATATTGTACTTCCTCATACCAGCACTGCGCTGAGCACTTTTTGCACTTTATTTTATTCAATCCTCATAGGAATCAATGAGGTAGTATATATAACTGGAAAGCTTTGGAAATATGGCTGCTTAACTAAGGAAACCAGGTAAAAGAAGCACAATAATGTCTTCTAAAACTGAAAAATTAACTAGAAGCAAGAAACAAATTTAATTAAATTTCCTTAACCCTTTCTCATAAATAGGAAGTGAGTTATCAAAATAGTCCATAAAAGCCAAAACTTTAAATGAATTTTAGAAGCAACTAGATATTTTCTCATGGAGCTGAAGCGTTAAAGAAGGCATTGCCAATGGCAAATGAGAGCAATGAAGTTGAGATAAAATTAATGAGGACAGGTTTGCTTGAGGCCCTTTTCTGTCCTGCATTTCCTTTCACTAGGTGTCATTATGACCTATCCCAAAGATAGCATAATCTTATCAAAAAGTCGACTCATTTCCTATTTCCATGGATACAGAGACTACCAGTGTCTTTTTTAGTTGTTAGACTGAAACTCCACTAAAACCTTTCATGAATGCTGATGCTGAAATTTTGAAAAGATAGGAGATTGACTTTAAGCTATTAAATAATTTGGTTTAGCTTCACTGAAGCAAAAATATAAAAGCCCTAAAGTTCCATGTGGGTTTGTTCGCTTGTATTTTGACATTGTGCAGAAATGTGATAGAAAACTTGGTTTAGAAATTACTGTGCCCAGGGAACATATTAGTTGACCTACAGAAATTTCTTCCTACACTTTGTAATTTTTGATAACAGAGATTTGACAAGTATGTGGCAGAATTTGTTAATAGACTCAAAAAATATTTATTAGCCTCTATTTAGAGCAAGTGAGGGTGTTGGTGCTATAGAGAAGACAACTGCAATGTCTACAGCAACTTCATGGTCAGTGTGCCCTTCTGCATATCATGTTAGTATTCAATGTCATTGATCAGAGATATTAAGAAATAGATTACTTCTAGGTAACCCTTGAAATGAATGCAATAAGATGTAAGTTCACTTTGAAAAGATCTTTTTTCAGGGTCATTCAGTTTTTCTAGGGCAAAAGTTTTCCATCCCTTGCCTGCATCTCCTGAGAATGGGGATTGTAATTTGCCTGGATGGCAATCTTCCTTGAAAGCAGTAGGTATCAGACAGGAGGATGTCGAGGGTTTATAGTTCATGATGAATACTTTCACAAAATTTGCTCTTTCAGTTTCTGCTTATTCTCTTCCTCTTTGCTTAGGGACCTCATGTCTCTTTTCTTTTTTGCTTTATAGAATAAAACACCTTGTCTCTCCTGTTGCTGAAGAAGAAGAATAGCCACCTCTTCTGTGAGTAGAGATTGAATCTGAAAGGTTATCTACAGGCAATAATGTAATCTGTGCATCTCACATGCCCCTTCCATAGTGCCTTTGGGCTCTGAGACTCTTGCTCAATCTGCAGAGCTAATAGTGTCACATCTGGAAGGTATTTGCCTCTATAGAAATATGTTTAACTTCCTCAACTCTATGGTCATTTTCATCTTTCAAAAATGTGGCAAAAAACTTTCATTCACTCTTGCTTCCTGCCCTATCATCCTCATACTTTCTGCCTAATATCTTAATTAATGTTTCTCCTCTCTGTAATTTCATATGTTTGCCAGGTGGAGACAACATCCTCATACCTCATTTAATTGTTAGACTGTATGCAATCAGTTTTGAGCCATGTATATGAATAGTAGATAATTCTGAAGAATTTTGTAAGATGCTGCCTTTCTTCTTTAGCCATAACCTAAAAACAGGTTCATCTCTCCTCTTTTTTTTTTTTTTCCCATATTTTTTTTGGTTTGTGTGTGAATGTTTCTATTTTTATTCTTGAGTTCATTTAGCATTTTGTTCATGGAGAGAGTTAATTCCTATTTGTGGAAAGTGAAAATCCTTTTTTGAGAACTGACAATATGGATTCTTCCCCACTTATAAGAAGTACAGCTGACATGGTACTTCAAGGAAAGCAGTATTGCAGGAAGGATGTCTCCCTTCAACCTCCACATCTGTACACAAAGGAAACAGGAGATGACTTGCTAATAATTTTATGGGAAATATCCTGCTACTAACTTGGCAAATATCCTTTTTATCCTGTGCAATAAGTCACAGTCTACAGGTAAACTCGTATTTCACAACTGAATGTAGAAAAAAAATGAAAGATGAGGAATCAATAGAAAAACACTACTACTCGGTCCCTTCCCCTCTTATCAATGGGTGTATAACAGACTAAACTCTTATTCATATTCATATCTAGGTTTCCAGTCTATGGGGTACCTCTGAGGATCATGAGCATCATGATTACAGATATTGTTAGGCAGCAGACAATCTCCATCTCAGGGAGGATTAAAAACAAACAAACAAACAAACAAAACAATACATTGTGTGAGATTGCTTCAAATCCTGATCAGCATTAGGGGCATAACAGATATTTCATTGTTTCAGTTTCCATTTGGAGAAAGCTTATGTTATCAATGTTATTGTCACAATTCATTATATTTCTCCCTGAATTTCACATATTAAATGTTTATTTATTTGATTGCTTGTTTTTAAAACAGTTTCATTGTTGTGTAGTTGATATAAAAAGAACTATTCATTTTAATGTGTACAAATTTATGAGTTTTAACACATACAACCACTGTGACATCATTACCATAACCAATGTCATATACTTGCCTAACATCTTACAGAATTTCCCTGTTTAATTTGCTTTTTTTGCTTTCTTTTTCTTCTTCTTCTTCTTTTTTTTTTTTGCATCTGTTTATATATTTGTTAGCTCTCTGCAAAATACTTCTGATAAGAAATTAGATTAAAAAATGTATTAGAACATGAAAGGGTGCTGAATTTCGTCAAATGCTTTCTCTGCATCAATTGATATAATCATATTATGATTCTTATCTTAAGTCTATTGATATGATAATTATATTTATTTATTTCCATATCTTGTACCAACCTTGAATCCCTGGAAGGAACCCCACTTGATCATGGTGTACTATTTTTTAAATATGTTTTTGTATGCTATTTGCCAGAATTTTATTGAGAATTTTTGTATCAATGTTCATCATGGATATTGGTGTGAAATTTTCTTTCCTTGATGTGTCTCTGCCTGGTATCAGGATGATATTATTTTCATCAAATAAGGTTGGAAGGGTTCCCTTTTTTTCTATTTCATGAGATAATTTGAGGAGTTTTAGTATTTATTCTTCTTTGTAAGTCTTGCAGAACTCACTTGTGAATCCATCTGATCCTGGGCTTTTCTTGGTTGGTAGTTTTTGATGGTACCTTCTATTTCCTTGCTTGAAATTGATCTGTTTAAATTGTGTTTGTCCTCTTGATTCAGTTTGAGTTGATCCTATGCCTCTAGAAATTTGTCAGTGTCTTTGAATTTTTTCTATCTTACTGTTGTATAAATTTTCAAAATAGTTTCTAATTGTCTTCTGTATTTCAGTAGTGGCTGTAGTGATATTTCCTTGCATAATAGAGGTAAAAGTAGGCCCAAATCTTTATCACGTCAGATTAGGCCCCAACTTCCTTAACAAGTCTCCTAAATTGCAAAAAATAAAACCAAGAATTAATAAATGGGATGGATTCAAACTAAAAAGCTTCTTCTCAGCAAAAGAAACAATCAATGAGGTGAAGAGAGAGCCTACATTTTGGAAGCAAATTTTTTGCCACACATGTCAGATAGAGCACCAATCTCCAGGATATATAAAGAACTCAAAAAGCTTAACACCAAAAAAGTAAATAACCCAATCAATAAATGGGCCAAGGAAATGAACTTCTCAGAAGAAGATATACAATCAATCGGACAAATATATGAAAAAAACGTTCATCATTGCTAGCAATTAGAGAAATGCAAATCAAAACTGCTCTAGGATTTCATCTCACACCAGTCAGAATGGCAGTGATCAAGAATACAAATAAAATAAGTATTGGTAAGGATATGGGGGAAAAGGCACACTCATTCATTGTTGGTGGGACTGCAAATTGGTGCAACCAATCTGGAAAGCAGTATGGAGATTCCTTAGAAAATTTGGAATGGAAACACTAATTAACTCAGCTATCCCACTTTTCAGTCTGTACCAAAGGACTTAAAATCAGCATACTGTAGTAACACAGCCACAGCAATGTTTATAGCAGCTCAATTCACAATTGCTAAACTGTGGAAGCAACCTAGATGCTCTTCAGTAGATGAATGGATAAAGCAACTCTGCGAGATATATATATATATATATATATATATATATATATATATATATATATATACACAATGGAATATTACTCAGCATTAAAAATTAAAAGAGGATAAAATCATGGCATTTACAGGTGAATGGGTAGAGTTGGAGAATATTATGCTAAGTGAAGTAAGCCAATCACAGAATACCAAAGGCCAAATGTTCTCTCTAATAAGTGGATGCTGATCCATAATTGGGGTGGTGCATAGGAAAAATAGAGGAACTTTGGACAAAGTGGAGGGAAAGGAGGGGAAGGGACATGGGGCCAAGAAAGGTGGTGGAATGAGATGGACATCATTACCCTAGGTATATTTATGACTGCACATATGGTGCAACACTACATCATGTACAACCAGAGAAATGAAAAGTTGTGCTGAAATGGTATACAATGAATCAAAATTCATTCTGCTATCATATAAGCCTAATTACAATAAATGAATAAATAAAAATTTATTAAAAACTCCTTCAACTCAATAGTTAAAACCCAAATAGCCAAATTAAAAAAAAATGGACAAAGCACTTGAACAGACATTTCTCTAAAGAAGGGATACAAATAGACTTTGTTAATTTTTCTTGGTCTTGTTTTGTTGGTTTCAGAACAGAGGTCCTACACTGTCCTGTTAGGTTTATTTCTCAATACTTAATTTTTTTTGTTGTTATAAGTCATATTTTTTTAAATCTAATTTATTAGTGTTTATTGATAGTATGTAGAAGTAGAATTGATTTTTATACTTTAATATGATATTCAGAAGATATTCTTAATTTGTATGTTTTTTTGCTTGGTATATTTGTTGAAATGGGGCATAGAATACATAGATTTGCAAATATGTGGCTGTCATTATTTTCCCGTAATAATTTTTCCTCCTTTTTTTTTTTCAGTGTGTTTTCTAAAGCCATAATAAAATAAATGTGTTTTTTAAAATATCCTCATTCATAATAACATTTATTTATCTAATAATTAACCTACTGACTTTCTCATGAAATGTCACTTATATTGAGATATTTAATCATTACTTATTTTAAGTGAAGGTGTAGAAAATGCTATATCAACAGCATGCTATTCCTTCAAGGGAAATAAGAAATATCAAATCATGAATAGAGCATCTAAAAATTGTTGGATAATTCATGGTATTACCTTATTTTAATTGCACATTCCACATTGTATGGTTCTCATTTCATCCTAAATCATAATGAGCATTTTCACACAGAAGAAGCTATGGTAGGGAAATCTCATTTTATACATCAATAACTTGAGAAATGTCATCTGATTAGTCTTGCAGAGTGAGCAACACTAAGGGCACAAGTTTTCAACTTCTGTTTAATATCCATAATTCTCTACATATTAACATTTTAAATCCATCCAAATCCTAGCGTGCCTGTCACCTGTACATGGTACTTTCCTTTTAAAGTTAAAAATAAGACTATGCATGTGGCACTTTCCTTTAAGATTAGGCTAAAATGAGCAGGAGACGTGAGATATGCTTGTAGGATCAACATGCAAATCCCCAGGCAAAGAAGATCAAGTACTTTCTTTACTTACAGAATTTTTTTTTTTTTTTATTTCCATCATACTCTCTCCTAATGGGTCCTTCTCCCACAGCCATGTGAATGGGAATTCCTCTGGGCTGCTTGAGCAGTGAGAGATTCAGGATCATTCTTGAGGTGTGCAATCAAGAGTAACATGAGTTAATTCTGAGAGATGACATAAGTAACTTTGAAATTTATCTTCATTCATTCACATATTCCTAGGAAATACTTATTCAGGATATGCCATGGATGAGACTTAGTTCTAGGCATAGAAAAAGACAGTGAGGAGGAAGAGACTAGCGACTCCTCTATTCAGTGGAGCTGATGTCACCTGATATGCCACAAATCATTCCTTTCTGTAGACATAAGATACACAGTTGATCTTGAGGCACGAGACATTGAAATTCACATATCCACATTGCTACCACAACTAAAATTAATGAACATCTAATGTATAGTTACCATGGACAGAATCATGCCAGTTATACTGCAAACTTGTATTAGGAAGGAAATATAAAGATAAAAATTATTAACAAATCTCAATGCTGCTTTTAATTGAAATGGGTCTTTTTTTCCTCTCCCAAGACAAAAAACAAGTTACTGTTGCTTGATGGAATAGGTATATAAATCAGCCTCCTTAATCCAGAGGCACTCCTTCAGTGTTAAGTTATATTACCCAGCCTGATCCTTCACAAAATAGATGATATGGTTATCTGCAAAACCAAAAGCATAATTGTGTTTCCTTGTTTTGGAATTTGCATAATGCCTTTTATCTCTGTAATTTCTCTCTCTCTCTGTCTCTCTCTCTCTTTTTTTTTTTTTTTTTTTTTTTTTTGATGCTAAGGATTCAACCCAAGACCTTGTTCATGCTAAGCAAGTGTTCTGAGCTACACACTGGACTTGTCTGCAATGTCTAATCAATTAGAAATAAGTATGTTATTCCATCTTAGGAGGAAAAGTTGAATATACAATTATCTTTCATGTAGCATATTTCTTGGTAAAACCAACAATCAAACAAAAAGCAAAACTGACATGCTAGTCAGATTTTCATTATATGTGTTCAGTCCATGGCCTGTTAGCTGCATTGCTCTGGACCCAAGGTGAGACAGCACATCATGGCACAAGGGAGTGCAGAAAGAAAGCTGCTTAGTTCATGACAACCAGGAAGCCAGGGAGAGAGAGAATGTGTGAGGAGCCATGAATAATATAATCCCCACTGACATTCCTCAGAGACCTACTTCCTCCAGCCTACCTGCCTACAATTACCTCCCAATAATCTACTCAAATTATTAATCAATCAAGTGGATTAACCCAATGATTGGGTTATAACTCTCATAATGCAATCATGTCACCTCTGAACATTCCTGGGTTGTCTCACACATAATCTTTTGTGGCACACCTCATATCCAAACCATAACAATCAATAAATATTATATCCCACCAGTGAACAAAAACAATTAGGAAGAGTTTTACAAAAATGTAAATGAAATGGAATTCCCAGCACACACAAAAGCAAAATTGCTTTCCAAAAGAAAGAGATGATTACAAAATTTGGGAATAATTTCTTTTAATTACCTTTCTTTCAAAAGTCTAATAATTATTTTCCTAATAAAAGATCTAACTAAGTATGCAAATTTTCAGATATGCAATGTTTTTTAATAAGCATTTCTTAAACCAAGATCTTTAACTATCACAAGCAGTTTTGAAGAATAAGCAAAATATTATTAAATATTAAGAATATTCAGCATTATTTTTAGAATGGAATTTGTTATAACCTTCAGTAATAATTATGTCTTTTCTTGCTGCTTCCTCTAGTGACCTAAATGGTAAAATTCTTTCCCTTAAAGCTCAGGAATGCAAGTTAATAAGTCCAGGGATGTCTTTATATCCCATACTGAATGTATTCTGACATCAGATGCTTGTTAATAAGTGGCAATGATCATCACTTAGACAGGCATTTCTAGAGTATAAAAACATGAGAAAGGTGGTCTTTTTGTTCAGTTCCCTATTGCCAGGTTCTCACTTAGTAGGCTATGAAGTCTGAATTAACTTAGAGAATACAGGCAGGATGACAGAAGTCTCTGCTGGCAGATTGATTGACTGATAAAGGTGGAATTTTGACTTCACTTAGGGAAGAAATTGAAGAAGTGTCAACATCCAGTAGCATGGTCTGGTAAGAGGTAAAAAGTCTGAAGAGTTATTCTGTTCAAATGGAGGGCAGAGAATTCACTCATTCAAGGAATGTCATCAGTTTCTTGAGTATTATCATGCATTAATATACAGGAAATTTTATATTAAAAAACATTATTTGAAGAATTTCTTCAGAAGCTTGACATTCCTAAGATGTCCACATTATGGACATGAGAAAGGTTAATTTCTTAAGTACTCATTTGCTACAATTTTTATTTTGAAAATAATTTAAAAACTAATTATTCATGTTTATTAGATTAAGAAGTTTGTTTTTGTTGTTGTTGTTGTTATTATTGTTAGTTGGTGGTAGCATTCTTTAGTGGTTTTCTGAGAATCAGAAATCCTTCTGTGATTGATCATTGCCACCTTTTTCTCAGTGGTTTCTGGGCTTCAGAGGATTTTGCTCAGAGGTACTCAAAAGACTTTACTGGCTCATACTATGGGTTCAGTTTCTTTCCAAGTTAAGTAAGAACAAGAGAGAAATAAGAATATCTAATAAGAAGTCAAAATCTTTTTGGAGATTTTTTCACATTTGGAAAACTACTCACAATCTGTCTGTCTGAAGTAAAAATCTGTCAATATTACAAATTGTTCATTTGTTTTTATAGTTTAATTTTAAAAAGTCTTCTGAAAATATTTTCCATAAAAACACACTTTATAATCAATCTGGCTAGAATGTAGTTTGGAAATACACTCAGTTCAGATATCAATTTGACAGGAAAGATTGGGTACTAATCACTCATCTTTTTTGGAGGGGTAGGATATTAGGGATTGAACTCAGGGGCACTCAACCACTGAGCCACATCCCCAGCCCTGTTTTATATTTTATTTAGAGATAGGGTCGCACTGAGTTGCTTAGCATCTTGCCATTGGTGAGGCTGGCTTTGAACTCGCGATCCTCCTGCCTCAGCCTGGAGAGCCATGTGTATTACAAGTATGCCCCACCATGCCAGGCCTAATCACTTAGCTTTTAATGCAAATGAATTGCCTATTTAATATGGCCCACTTAAACTGGCATGTAGCTAAAATTTTACCAAGAAGATGGAATATTCAATGGAGGAGGGGTAGAAGTGAAGATAGAATCTAAAAGGCAACTCTGGAGTGTGTGGACATTATAAATTGTGGAACATGGTGTCTTGCTCTCAGGGTGGGGCTCAGGTGGGCTTTCTATAAATAAAGAATAGGAAGTGCATTTCATAGTTTTGGTGGAAGACAGGAAGCTTCCGGCTCTAAAGAAGGCACAAAGTATAGAACCTAGAAAATAACAAAGACACAATTCACTACCTTAGTATTCATACTGAGATGGACCATACCATGAAGTATTTCTCACATCATAGTTTATGTGGCTGTCCATAGAAAGAAAATCAATTGAGTTGTAGTCTCCTCATATTCAAAAATGTTTAAGACAGACAGAAATTACTTGAAGAAGTTCAAAATATTTTAAATGTCAAAAACCATGATATGGGGTAGAAGTTGAATCAGATGAATTATTTAGCAAAGCAAAGTGCCCATAGTGGCTACAAGTCTAGACAGTATGGAAATATCTCGATAAAAATTGATAAATTCTTCCAACAAATCAATATTTTCTTTTACTTCTAGGCTATTCTCAAAAAATATGAAATAACTTTTTTTTTTCAAAATTCATTGTAGCTTTGGATTGAAAAACCTCAGAAAGCAAAGTTCAGATTTGTATGAATGCCTTAGGATATGTTGTTCATGATCCTTCATTTAGACTAAATCTTGATACAGATTTTTCATGGTCTTTTGACTATAATTATTGTATGGGTCTCAAAGAAAGAGAAGTTTAAACTTGAAGAAACATATTCTTTCAAAATGCTCACCATTAAAGGAAGTCACAGAAAGACTGTAACTTTTGAACAACTGATACTGTGTAGATTTGTTAGTACAGGTTGTTATGGTTTGGAAGTGAGGTGTCCCCTAAAAGCTCACATGTCTGACAAGGGTCAGAGGAGAAATGCTTGAGTTATAAGAGTCTTAACCCAATCAGTGAATTAATCCCCTGATGGGATTAACTGGTGATTGAAGTGGTAAGGTGTGGTTGGAGGAGGTGGGATTTGGGGGGGGTGGTTTTGTATCTGGCAAGTGGAGACTTTCCTCTCTCTCTGCTTCCTGATCATAATATGAACTGCTTCCCTCTGCCAGACTCTTCCGCCATGATATTCTGCCTCACCTTGATCCCCAAGGAATGGAGATGGCCTATGGACCAAGACCTCTAAAACTGTGAGCCTTTAAATAAACCTTTTCTCTTCTACAATTGTGCTGATCGGATCCTTTAGTCACAACAGTGAAAAAGCTGACTAAAACACAGGTTTGGCACCTAGCAAATGCCTGATCTCTGTCTGGTTCTTATTTTGTTTGTTTATTGGTTTCCTGAGGCCAAGAGTCCCAGATATTTTCAATCCAAAGAGGGTGTCTAAAGCACACTGGTGTTTAGTGGTTGGTAAAAATTTTCTCTCAGAGTTTTCTAACAGCTGGAAATGTGCATGTGGACTACAACATTTCCCAAAATAAAATCAGATGCATATTTATCTCTAAATTCTTGAAGAAACTTGAAAGTTTATTTTTCTTCTCTGCAAGATATCAACTCAATCATAAGGAAAGCCTTAAAGATTGTTTTATTCAAAGTGCATGTACACATCCACTTTTAATATTCACTTAACTTTTTATGCAGAATGCCAGATCAAACATCTGGTTGCTTGGTAAGAGTATCCATGTGTCTTTCTGTTCCTCCATCTTCTTCCCTATAAAATTTAAATCCTGCACAAAAAGTTTTCAAATTCCCTGAGGGCCACAGCTGGATAAACAATTATGTTTAGTATTAAAATGATATATCACATCTTCATTTTGCATTGATGGGTGCTAATGCTGAGTAGTAAATATTTTGGCATGATTAAGTATATCATAAATAGAATCACTATGAAACTAATTAACCAATTTAATTTTTTCACCCCAGATAGATTTAACAATTTTTTGTTTAAAATTTCAATGGTCTTCATTGTGTTTTCTGATGTTAAAACAGCAACATATGGCTCTTTGTAACAAACGATAATTAGATTTTTTTTCTTGTCTGCTTTTAATGATCAAGTTATTTTTTATTTGTTAATTGAACTTATAAACAATAGAGCACAATGAAAAAAATTTAAATATTAAGTAAAATTTCAATTCACATCATCATCTGTACATTTCTATTTTTAAGCTAACACGTCAATTTCTAAGAATACACAGAAATACTTTCAATATTATCTTTAAAATTTTAAGAGTAAATTTCTCAAGTTCTCTTCTCCTCCTACACACAAGCAAAAGGAAAATCCCTTTCATTCTAAAATGATGTGTCATTGGAATCCATTTGATAATTCCAAGTACTGTATCCTTTGCAAAGATTTTATATTAAGACAATGTTAATGAACTGTAACATATTAATTTTTTTTTGCTAAAAGATCTATATTTTTACTGTTTATTTGCATTAATGGACATTTTCAGGCCTTATACTTCTCTCTGTCATTTTTGAAGGCCAAATATGGTCATCTATGTTTACAGCTGCATCATGAGTTATAGCTGCAAAGAGAAATGTAGTGCTTAACAAATAGCAGGAACTTAATATAAAACTGGCAAAGCATTAACAAATTGATGGATTATGACATACGAAGAGGCAGTCAAGGGTAAAACTATGTAGAAATAAAGTATTATAAAGTTATAAAGTATTATGGAGTATTATTATATAGTTTATTGTTAAAATGATGTTTTTCCTTTTTTATAATTTCATAATTTCCATATTTTTTAAAAATGGTAATTTTGTGATTTTTATAACTTTACATCAATAGATATTACTTTACAGACTTAATTTTGTATTTATAATTGCTAGTATATATATTTTTAAAGAAATCTACCAAAATGTTGACTGAATGGAATCTCACTTAGGTGTTATTTATATTTTCCGATTACCTTAGGACTACCATTTTAAAAGAATAAGTAGGAAAAACACACCCAGATTATAAATAATGACATCATAAGGGGACGAAATAAGAAAGAAGTACTACTTATGTAGCATAATCAGTAATTGAATATAGTTACAGAAGAGAAATACATCACTGATATATCAGTGATAATTAAAGTGATCATGAGAGTGAAGTCAGTGTTCAACTGAAGAGAATTGCTTGGATATGTGAAAAGTTAAGTGATAGAATGATGGAAAAAATTAGTAGTTTAGGTCAGTCTTCAAATTGCCTGGTTTGCATTTGCATGCTCAGAATAAAAATCTACGTATTCCAGGTTCTAATACTCCACTGCATCCATTATACTGAAACTAAAGCATTCAAGTTACAATAGCAGGGGTTTTTTGTTTGTTTGTTTGTTTAATCAAAATTGTGATTGCCTAGTATAGTTTCTTCCCCTATCTTCATCTTCTTATATCTATACTCATATACTTATATCTATACTTATATTAACAAAACATGACACCAGCCTCAGGCTAAAGTTGAGTGGTCTTAAGGGTATGTATGTGATTCAATAGTACTCAATAGCATACTCCCATCAATTTGCAATTAGGGCTGAGATGCATAGAGTAGTCCTGGCTAAACCTTCAATTTCTAAATTATTGGCAGTCCTATTTCAACCATGTGAACTAAGTATCAGAAGAATCTTAGAGAGTAAAGACAACAAGAAGAGAGAAGCAAAGAGGTAGAGAAAAAACACCTTAGGTTCTCTCAATCCTTTTAGGAATCTTTGCTATAGTCTATTTGCATCACAGCATTAACTTGCACAAAATACACCTATATTAACTAGTAGCTTTCTTAATAAGCACCCTTTCATTGTACAAATCAGTAGTTTCTAAACCTGGAAGCACACCAGATTCACCTGGGAACTGGCCCTATCTGGGACAAATTAATTGAGGTTCTCAAATAATTTTCAGCTTTACATAATCCCTCTTTCTTTCTGTTGCAAGAATGACTTAAAACAAAATAATAGAGATAATTTAAACTTTAGAGATAATTTCAACTTTCACTTTCAAAATATCTTTGGGTGGTAAGTAAATTAGAATTCTGAATAGTTTACATTAGTAAACTGAGATGAATGGATGAATTTGAACAATCTTACAAGATATATTTATATAATATAAATTGATGTTTAGAGATGTTCTGATTTTTAAAAACTATTAGGGCAAATAATGACATTAGCAAATGAAAATTTCAGAATGATGATGAATTAATTAAAAAAATATTAATTAAGTTGTGAAATTTTGAATAAACTCTATAAGATTTCAAAATAGAGTAATGCTATGCCTAAGAGGGGTAGCTTACAGTATAATTTTTAGAACTTGACAAGCATGGAAATTCATAGCATGGTATCTTCAATGAGTGTACATGCATTTATGCCAAGATATTTTGGGGAAACTTATTCACACAGAAAATGCTTTCTGCTTCAGTAAATAGGTTCCCAAGTGCAAAAGTTCCCAATTCAGTTTGAATTCTCTGTGATAGTCTGGCATGCAAACTAGTTTGATGTGTGTGTATGTGTGTGTGTGTGTGTGTGTGTGTGTGTGTGTTTTCTTTCTTTTCTCTTTTTAATTTTTTTAAATAAACACATGAATGGTAATGAATAAACCCAATTAACTTGTAAAACCCAATTAAACTTGCTAAAAATTGTCCATACTGTTAAAAAAAAAAGAGAGAACTAAAAAATTCCTATTCCCTAATCATCCAAATGAAGAAATTTGAATACCTCTTGTGTATAGTGGAAACCTTCCCATTCTTAAGTTTTAACTGATTATAATGTGTTTCTGGAAAGCAGAAGTAAAAGGAATTAAATACAGAAATTAGTGTACTCAAAATGTGAGAAGCCAGTTTTATGTTTATTTATTTTTTCTTTTTTTGCTTTATTTCTTGTAAAGATGGGAAAGTTAGGCTTATTCTCATTTACAGTCCTTTGAAGCAAATATCTGTTTTGAATTCTTTATTGTCTGTGTAGGTTGGTTTTCCCAAAATATATGAACTTTAGTTAATTCACTCATTTTTGTAATCACAAAAGGACATGAGGCAACTTGGTCTTGGACCAAGTTATGTTAAGATGTGAAATTTTGACCTATTTCAGGTGTGCATAGCTTAATTCTTCAACCAAAGTTAATGCACCTGAAGGCAGTACTTAATTTATCACAAGTTGCCTTGTGGAACTGTGACTATCTAACCAATGATTAGTACCTTATAATTATTGTTCTTACTGAAAGAATGTAGTCTTTTAGAAAGCTCTTTAAATAATAAATGCCAGCTCCTTAATCTATAAAACAAACAAATATCTAATTCAAAGAGCATTTTTGAGGATGGAATGAAATTCTGTATGTAAAATTAGTGAATATAGAGCATGAAACATAGCTTCTTCTTGTAGTTCTCTCTCTAGGGAGAAAATAGAGGAAAACAGAGCATATTTTTTATATATTTTATGACACATTTCTTCACATTTGATTATCTCTGAGATATATCTACTGTTGGTTGCATCTTAACATTGTGTCACGGCTACATGACATTCTTTTTAGTACCATAATTACTATATAAAATACTATATCTTACAACAAATGGTACCTTACATAAAATTAAATAAATAGTTGATTTTATCTTATAAATGAAGGCTCAGATGTGTTATAAAAATACGCACACACAGACACACATATATATATATACCTGCACTTTATATGTAGAAATAGTATTTATGTGATATATATAGCAGTCTACAAAACTTTTTGTAAGTATGTTTTTATTTAAAGTCCTTCATGCATAGCATAATATTGTGGAAGAGTCATTCAAACCCAGGAGTTTTAACTGCAAAGTCTATGTTTTGAATGAACTGTGTTGTAGATGAGAAATTGATGTTTGCCAAAAGAATCAACAGTAAAAGGAAATATGAAGTGATTGCATTTTATATATACTTTATTGCATTTGTTATTATTGCATTCAAAATGACAACATACAATTGGAAATATGTATTATTGTGAGAAAAGCAACAAGATGGAAGTCAGGTTCTAGATTCTGCTCTTAACAAGGCCATTTATTAACCTCTTTGGGCAATCATTTCTTCCATTGTAGAAAGAGTATCTCAGACTGAGGTTGCTAATATTCCTATAAGTCTCTGTTGTACATATGGTAGGCTGTCTCCCATTGAGTTAAATGAGTTAAACTGTTCCACCAGAGAAAATAACATGTGTTCTTTAGTTTTTGCCAATAAACAAAGAAAAACAAAGATAACA
The DNA here is from genome assembly GCF_047511675.1 of Marmota flaviventris. Taxonomy (NCBI): domain Eukaryota; kingdom Metazoa; phylum Chordata; class Mammalia; order Rodentia; family Sciuridae; genus Marmota; species Marmota flaviventris. The sequence continues at coordinate 89,473,156 of NC_092508.1, forward strand.
AACAAGTATATGGTTAGTAGAAAGAGAATAATGCTAGAAGTTTTGTTTTTAAAACACTTTGAATGATTTTTGAGAAGTTATACTCAGAGAAGTCAGTAGTCACACATTAGGCTCCAGGATTCTCCAAAGCCTTACTAGAGCTTCCTGTGATTTCTCACACAGTGCAAATGCAAGCTGCCCTCTGGAATTAGAAGTAGGACAAGGCAATTTGTACTCATTTCTGTTCAATAAAGAAAGGTGCAGTGGAGGAGGCCCTATTTCAAAAACCTTGCCATGAAAGTAGAGAGAATGTTAGTCTAATGCTCACTCCCATTAAGTGTTCAGTAAACCTTACTGTCTAGTTCACAGACAAGTGGAGCTATTTTCGCTCTAGTGACAGCAAGAGCAATGATATAATATTAAGAGAGGTGACATTAAACAAGTCTGCCATTAACTTACTGTGTGACCTTGGGCAAGTCAGTTCTCCCCTGGAGTTAATGGTGATCTAAAATTCTTTCTAATTTATCTTCAGGATCTAAAGGAACATATTGTAGAGACTTATTAATAATTTGATGATTGAGATTTACTTTATGCATGGTCCAGTGAGAATGAAAATTGATTACTAAAGCTAACAGGACACAAGAGTAAGGATACTCAGGTCAACTATGGTTATAGCTTATTGCCATGAAAAGCTTTAGACATGGCTAATATTTGGAGTAATATAACCAACTGGCAATACAAAACACTTTTCTGTAAACATTTGTTAAAAACAAATTTCAGCAGATCAAAGTTATAGTTCAAATTTCTAGCATTTGGGCCAAAAGATAGTTATTTAAATTTTTTTTTAAAACATGAAATGATCCACTAGAAGTAATAAACATTGCCTAGATTGAACTTCTTGATATGGCTGGGGTACCAAATTTGGCTTAGTTGAGATATCAATTTCAATTCCTTTCCCTCCACCCTCTTCTACCTCTTATTATTGCTAGGAGTCGACAGCATAATAGACAGAGATCATATTGAAAGGAAGTGACTGCAAAGCAAAAAAGTATTAAGGCAGGGATAAGTGATATTTGTTAATATGCTCTTTGTTTCTGATTTACAATGGGAATTTATGGCATGAATTTTTCATAACAATTAAGTAGAAAACCAGCTTAATATAACTAAGGATTTGGAGAGAGTACGTATTGTCAGAAAGACCATAGCTTAGGTTTCAGCCTCACTGCTTACTGACCTTGGACGTTTACTTGATTCATGTATCTGTGAAATATTTTTCTTTCATGAAGTTATAATGAAAATCAAATAATACTATATTCATAAGGCTTATCAAGTGCCATGAAAATACTATGAGCTGATACGTGATGACAAAGTCATTCAAACTTTAAATCATGAACTCATAAACTATAGATCTAAATCTCTTATAATTTAACACCTTAATATTTAAATGTCAATAGAAATTAATATTAACACCTTAATATTAACACCTTAATATTTAAATGTCAATAAAAATTAATATACATGCTTGCATTTGTTAATGTTAAAAGTATTTTTAACGTTCCAATTGTTTTTACATTGGGTTACACATAGAAGAGTAAATGTGTATGACAAAGTGGGATAAGATGGAGTGCATTTGGTATATCTGTTTCAGACATAGTGAAAAAAATATTTGTAATATAATTATCATAAGGAAAATTAAAATATTAGCAAAATATGTACCAAACTTATAAAAAATTAGTCTTCTACAAAAATTACAGATTTTTAAAACCTTTTTGTTGAGATATGATTGGCATACAAAAAGCTGTGCATTTCAATGAATGGAACTTAATGAGTTTGGAGATGAGTATATATTTGTGAAAACATCACCACCATCAATGGCAAAAACACATTTATAACATCCAAAATTTTTTCCTGACCTCTTTACCAATGGTGATGTGTTAAAAACATCAAAATTACTGTTGACAATAGATGTTAAGCTGTGCTTATCTCTAGTACTTGTCTTACATAACTCAAACTTTGTAGCCTTTAAATATTACCTTGGGTTACTCCTCTTCCTAGCTGGTGGCAAATAGTGTTTTACTCGATGCTTCTAGGAGTTTCACTATTTTAGATTTCTCACGTATGTGGAACCAGCTAATATTTTTCTTTCTATATCTGGCTTATTTTGCTCAGCATTATATTCTCCAGGTTATTCTATGGTATTGGAAATGTCAAGATTTTCTTCTTTATTAAAGTTGATTATTGTTATATCTATAGTATGTAGGTATAACATCCTTATCCTTTCTTCCATCCATAGACATAGATCTTGGGTAATGTGAATAATGTTGTAATGAGGCTATGCAGTGAGTCTACATTATTTCTTAATGAAGATGTAGAAACCAGCAGAGCACAATGGAACACAAACTCCCTGATGGCTCTAGAGATGTCATCCAAGAATTAGTGTGGTACATAGGAGTTCAGATGGTGAAAATATGCACATGCTGAAAGATATATCAGCTCATTGAACATGTTCAGGATAAGGCAACAGAACAGCAAGAGACAGTTGTTACTCAAGAGTGGGGTTTAAAGTATGCACACTAGTCTGGTCCACTTGCACAGCCCTTTAAGGAACTCTCAAATGCAACTGTTAAAGCAGAGACAATTGGGCTTGGGGACTCTTCCTACACCAGAGTCCCCTTGCCCTACTTCACAAGAAGAGTGATTGATATTTTATTAGGTAGTATTTCTGTAAAGTCTTTCCAGCATACAAGTGTGTCATGACCTACCCATGGGGAATTCCTATGAGAAGATACTTTATATGAAACCATCTTGCCCAGGGCATAGGAGATCTACTGGATTCGAATAAAGATTCATTTAACAAACTTACCTATGTACAAGTCTGAAAGTTGCAGAGACAAACTGGGTCTGTTTCTTAGTGAACAGCTGTAAACTTCATGACTAAAAACAGCCATCTCCTAGATCCTTACAAGGTTAACAACTTAACAAATATTTATGTAATTTTTAAAGTTTGTTATCAGTAACTAAGACATACCATGAATTTATGCACATAGACCTTAAAAGACATGAACTCATGTTTTGGAAATAGTAAGCTTTTATCAAGATTTATTAACTTCTTAAGCACAATTTATTTTTATTTATATAATTGTGCAACTCTAAAATACTTCCATAATTGTTAGTAAAAATATATGATTAGGAAAACTAATTAAATTGCAGTATGAATTGTGCAATAATTTATGCTTAAGTTACTAATATTAATTTGTTTTTAATGATAGTTTTATCAATGGTCTAGTATACTTTTGAATTCTAGGGTTTTACAGATGTAACAAGAACACAACAATGAGGATTAAAGAAAGAATGACTTTTGAAATACTGTGGAATGACATGATTCTTACTAATGCTATCTTTCTAGTAAGACAGAAGGCATGGATTGCCAAAGGAAAGTTTTCAAGTGTTTATAGAAATTCCAACTGTATATGTATGTCCAGACCTTATTATTCCATGTCAAAACAGGAATTTTTAGACATTTTAATCTTATATAAACAAAATTAATATTTCCATTGCTAATTGTGATAGTTGAAAAGATTAAACATATAAATTCAGAAATATAAGATCTCTCAATACTATAGTCGATTCTATGTGCAAATAATTTGCTAACAGGCTAAATATACACCAGAAATTGACCAACATTGGTACTTTTTTTTCCTCTTTGATTTTGTTTATATAAAGAGCATCCTACTGTGTTGCTTTTACATTTTGCTTAAGAGAGAGTAGAAGACAATACCCTGGGCTTCATTGCTGTGGTTGTTTACTCAATCACTATCATAGCCCTTTATAGGCATTAATAATTAATTCTCAAAGTCATTTATTCTACAAAGACAGGCATTTGTTAATTCTGTGCTTATTTTATATCAACCATTTTTGCAGGTACATTGGGAAATATGAACTTTTAAATTCTGGATATTCTCAAGTTTAAATTCCAACTCAATATTCAATTGAGTATGGTATCAAAAATGGTTTAGAAAATTTAAAAAAAGGATATGATAACAGATGAAGTTTATTTTTTAAATAACCAATGTCTGTGTAACCAGAAAATGCTCAGTATAAATTTTTTGTAAAATTTTTTTTATAATTTTAAGGCTTTATATTATGCAAGAATTTGTTAAACCAGTGCTCTTTTGCTCCTTTAAGAAACCAGATAAATAGTGCAATGATAAAATCTTCTTGAAAGTTTAATCTGGTTAAATTTGATAATCAAAAAATGTCAGAACAAAAACAATGTATTTGATGAATTCAAATAACTGAATTAATTTCAACAACTGGGTGTTCTCTCATTATTCTTGGCATGATTGTGATTTGAAACAACAGAGCTCTCTCTCCTCCCTCTCTCTCTCTCTTTCCCTCCCTCCCTCTTTTGAGATCTCACTCTACTTTGATGATTGGAAAAACATTTGCAGTATCTATTCCTCAAACAAGAACTTCTTGTTCTTCATATGTTCAAAGTCCTTTGATTCTTTCTTTCTGCTTTATTTGTGCTTTGGCAGTCATAGTGTAAAGATAAGCATATAAGGAGAAATTTTAAAACAAATAAAAAGACCTAATTTGCATGATGAAGAAAGGCAAACATCAGAATCACAGGCAATTAAACCCAGAAAATATACATCTAAATTTATTTTTGCTAAATACATGTGATTTTAATATAGCATAAAGTTGTGGGCTGCTGAATTTTTCTACATAATAAGTGAGTTTTTTCTTGAATCACTTTGAGTTTTCTGTTTTTTTTTTTTTTATTGATGAAAAATAGTCATGTGATACCACTTAGATTCAAGGGACTAGAAAATGTAGTCGAGTATTAGTCAATAAGTGAAAAATATATATTGGGTGTCAGTAGTACCTGTACAGGTGCAATCATCATTTATTTCTTCAAGTTTAAAGAAAACTCAATTGCTTTAAATAATGCTAGTAAATTCACAAGAAAACCTAGTTTTTTTCATTCAGACAGTAAGCAACTAATCAGAACCTAGTATAAGAATTTGAAGAAATTCTGTATTAATAAAGGCTAGGGATTGATTATTTAAATCAGAAAAAATATTTTTCAATGAATAATATAACAGGAGTTAATATAATTAATATTATAGTCTTAAAATAAATTAATTAAAGAGAAAATAGATTTCTTTTACAGAATTTTATATTTAGCTCATAAAATGATCTTCCTTCAATCTTTGCAATTTAAGAGGAATGGAGAAGAATAGGAGGAGTTAGATAGGAGGTGGGCTAGCGCATGGAAAAAGCATATCTGCTCTTAATTTGAAGAAAGGCCAATTTCATATATATACACACATCAATTTCATATATATGTATTCGTAACAGGGATTGAACCCAGAAGTTCTTAAACTCTGAGCTATATAATCAGGCCTTTCTTATAATTTTATTTAAATACAGGATCTCACTGTATTGCTTAGGGACTCACTAAGTTGTTGAGGCTGGCTTTGAACTCTTGATCTTCCTGCCTCAGTCTCCTGAATATTTGAGATTTTGTTTTACTCTTATGTATGAAAGTACCATGTTGAAAAATAAAGCAAAATCTGCTTAATTATATTCTGAAAATCCCTAATTATATTATTGAAATTTTGTTCTTCTTCATCAGCTTTAATTCTTAAAAGTTCATTTTCAGGCACACTTAAGGGGCTTTCATGATGGAAAAAGAGGGAGAGATGGATTAAATATAAGTGAATGAAAGATGAATTCTAGATTTCCCTTTCCTTTTTAAATATCAGTTAAATATCATTTTATTGGGAGAAGGTGGTCATTTCTATATCTGCAGCCTACCTAATGTTTTCTATATAAGTCATTTCTATATAAGTCAGCTATTTTGCTGCTGTGACTAAAAGATCCAGCCAAAACAATTTTAGGGGAGGAAAAGTTTATTAAAGGTTATAGTTTTAGAGGTCTTAATCTATAGAAGGCCAGTTCCGTTTCTCAGGGCTCAAGGTGAGGCCGAACATTTCTGAGGAAGAGTGGCAGGGAGGAAGAGTGTGGCAGGGAGAAGCAGCTCACATGATGATCAGAAAGCAGAGGGAGACTCCACTTGCCAGATACAAAATATATTCCCCATGCCGCAATTCCCACCTCCTCCAGCCACACCTTACCACTTCAATTACCTATCAGTTAATCCCTATCAGGGAATTTTTCTCCTACAGATTAAGTATAGTACTTTACAAATATATAGAATTGTTCTGTTTCTTTTGAATACAGATAGCAATTTTAATAGGATTTTTTAAATTAAATATCATCCAAGTCTGAGTGACATAATAAATCTCATTTATAATTAGTAGCTGTTTTAGTACATGCATGCCACTATAATAAAATATCTTAGACTGGATAGTTTATAAATTACTGAATTTACTTTGCATAGTTCTGAAGCCTGGGCAGCCCAAGATCAAGGTATCAGTCCATTTGGTATCTGATGAGCACCCATTCTGTGCTTCCAATACAGCACTTTGTTACTGCATTCTCTGGAGGAGAAAGAACCATATTGTGTCCCCACATGGTGGAAGAGCAGATGGGTAAAAGGACCTGGTAAGTTCCCTGAAATCCTTTTTTAAAGGTATTAATCCCGTTAAGGAGGGTGGATCCCTCATGCTTGAATTATCCTCTTAGAGGCTCTGTCTCTAGTACTTCCCTGCAGATGCTTTGTGTCTCCTCTCTTTTGTCATGTGATGATGTCAGCCTTTCTACATTGGTCACCCTGTGCAAGCTCCATTCAGTTAGTTGTGCCCTACTTCAGGAGAGCAATGAGAACAGCTTGAATAAGCTTCCTGTTGGTGAATTCCTCTCGGTGAATTCCTCACTGTTTCTTGTTGATGTGTCATTCAATTCCAAAGCAGCAATCATAGCTGTTGTAAAATATATATCCATATCCTAATATGTGTGATTTGGCCAGCTGCTCTTTTGTGTTATCAACTGTTTTCAATTAATTATACCATTTCTCTCTCTTTTTTTTAAGGATACATAATAGAAGATAGTGTTATATTCAGTTGAATTTGTAATTGCATAACATTGAAATAAACATTACAATAAACAACTGCTTGTTGTTGCTTTCAGAGTTTCAATAAAATACAAGTTACAGAGAAAAGAAAAAAAAAACCTTCTCCATTTAAATGATGATTGTTATTTAAATTCATTTATTTCTGTTTGTAATCCATACTTTTCTTGAAGTATTTTTAAGTGCATTACTGTTTAAACTACTTAGATGGCTTCTGTGTTTTACTTCTAAATTTGATAAATCTTTAACTCAACGTTTCAAAATCAAGTATGTCAACTTTTATCCCTAGAAACATTTTCTATACTTCCTATTTCAGTTTTTTTAAGCAGCCTGCTGCTTCCTGTTACCCATAACCAAAGATTCGAAGTTATTGAACTCTATAATTTGCGTCCTACATTCAGCCACCAGGACTGTTTCTTCTGTTACAATGCCTACCACACCAATTCCTTCTTTCTTCTCTAGTTGATTTTCTTAATACCTGTCAGTTGCTAAGTGTTCTAGATTTCTGCATTGCTTTTTTTTTTAAGAGAGAAAATTTTAATATTCAATTTTTAGTTATCGGCGGACACAACATCATATGTGGTGCTGAGGATCGAACCTGGGCCGCACGCATGCTAGGCGAGCGTGCTACCGCTTGAGCCACATCCCCAGCTCCTCTGCATTGCTTTTCATGTCTTCCTTTTCATGATAATATCATCTATATTTCTTAGGTTGGTTCTCTGAAAGAATGACTTAGCTCATGATACTCTATTGAAAAGTACCATAAATTCTTCAGCAACAAAAAAAGCTTTGTATTAGTTCTTTTGAATGTCTACTTTACTTACATTATCCCATAAAAATGAGAAAAACACTTTTGACCAACATATTTCTAAATAATAATTTATACCAATAGGAAATTTATGAGCTTCTGTCTTAAGATGATTCTTAATAACTAACATAACACAACTAATCATGAGGGAGTCATCCTAATAATGAAGATCTAGGTATATTCCCATTAGCTTATAGAGAAGACATAGTAGAACAAATATTTGACTAATTATTCCATTGATTATGCTTTATATTTTAGTATGAAAATTAAATTGATTTATTTACATACTATATATTATAATATGGGACTTGGAATTCCTCATCTTTTTCAAAAATTGTCAACACTCTCATCATCATTGTCATCACCTTTTTAAAATTCCAGGTGACCTTAATTTGTACCAGTTTTTATATATACCAGTAATAATGAGCACAGCCTTCTTACATGCTAATAAAGCTTTACTTAGTGTTTCCAATTGTCTTACTCCAGAAGTAATCCCTTGAGACAGTTTAGTGAGCATATGTATAAACAAAACTTGTGGAATAGGAAGGATGAGACTAGATTTAAGAAGAGGCAGGTACAGTGGCACACGCCTGCAAATTCCCTCAGCTTGGGAGGCTGAGGAAGGAGGATCATGAGTTCAAAGCCAGCCTCAGCAACTTATCGAGGCTCTAAGTATCTTAGTGAAACCCTGACTCAAAATAAAATATAAAAAGGGCTGGAGATGTGGCTCGGTGTAAGTGCCCTGGGTTCAATCCCCAGTTTAAAAAAAAAAAAAATGTGGGGGATGGAATAAATAGGAACAATGGAAAAAAACAAAAAGAAGGAATCTTAAATTAAGAGAGTAGTATTTAAATGTGTTCAAAGGAAGTGCTAGTAACAGATTTTACATTGACTATAAAAAGTAGAGAAGGAGAGAGAAGTGTGACATGCATGAATTCTGATTTCTCTTCTGTGGGACATCTTAAAATGTGGAGGCAGATTAGAGATGTACAAGAAGCACAAAATCCACAGTCACACTTCCACTTGTGATTCTAGAAGAAGAGGCAAATTGCAGAATTCTTCAATCTCAGTGCCTCACAGAAAGTTAGGGCAGCTTCAGCAGAGTAATAGGCCAAGAAAAGAACAGGGAGCTTTTGTTTTGATTACATAGGACCGAGTTTACCAAAATGGAAAAAAAAAAAAAGGGGGGGGGGACTTTCCAACTCCTCATCTGTTGGAACAGATGAGGAAAGTTAGATCAGCTTAGGAAAGAAAAAGCTACTTTTTTATTTGCTCATCTGAATATGAATTGGCATCTCATACAAATTGGCACATCCACAAATGAATTATTAAAGAATTACTGATAAGTTGCACATGTGTAGGTCTGACAGCTCTAGTTTTCTTGAGGTTCCAGATATTATTCAAAGCAAGATCCTAGCATTCCTTTGGAGTCTATATTAGTATGCTAGTAAGCCACCAGTTCCTAAGAGGATAATAAAATTGCATCATTGTTAAGTTGAGAGATGACCTGCCTTCTGGAAGCTTTAATTCTGGTTCTTTCAGTATCAATATTATTTGCAATTTTATGGCTTTACTGTAATTTCAAAAGGCAGTGTTCATCTAAAATTCCTGCTCAAAAACAACTAGGGAAAAAAAAAAATAGTGAAACCCTCTGACCACCATCTCTGATTCTGGGTAAAAATACAGATACAGGCAAAATGACAGTGAGTGTAAAATTTTTCATTAACTCTTCTTTTGAACACACTTAAATAAATACTACTCTTTTAATTAAAGAATCCTTCTTTTCTTCTGTTTGTGTTGTCCCATGTTCCTATTCACTCCATGGGACATTTTTTTGGTGGGGGGGTGCTGGAGATTGAACCCCAGGGCATTTAACCACTAAGCCACATACCCAGCCCTTTTTAATTTTTTTTTTTTTTTTTTTAGACATGGTCTTTCTAAGTTGCTTAGGGCCTTGCTAAATTGCTGAAGCTGGCTTTGAACTTACAATCCTCCTGCCTCAGCCTCCTAAACCACTAGGATTACAGGTATGCACCATCATGCCCAGCCACTTCCCAGCTTTAACTTACAACTCACTAGACTATCTTTTACGTTTAAAGAATTATAGATAATTTGTCTTCTAATGCTGCCATAACACTTTTCAATAACTTTAGTCATGTCTTTTTGATAGGATCATATAATCACTCTATTTTCTCCTACAAGATCTGGCAAAATTGCTTGGGGCCTCTCACTCAGTATATGAGAGATTAGCTCTCTACTTCCTCTTTCAGTGAACTTAGATGCCACATATGTCATATCCTTCTCCTTCTTAAGGAAGTTTCACCCACCCCCATTTTCTTGTAAATATAATTGCAGAAAAATAGTCTGAGAACATGATTTCTTAGAAACCTCATTAAAAACATCAATATAATATTTTCAAAACACATGTTATTATTACCTTTTCACTGTAGGGAAATATTGTGCTCCCCAAAAGTGTTTATGTTCAATTGAGCTCTTTCTACTTTTCCAAGATGACTGATTCTAGCAGGTTGACACACTCCATTCAGTAACTCTACAGGAGTGTGCCTAGGACATCTGACTCCCAGGTGATATTCTCTGCTCTTCTCACAAAAGTTGCTTTTCATATTCCCAAGAACCTGACCTTCCTCTCAGTTACGAGCTGTACCCTCTGCCAAAATTTCCATCCCATGAGAAGAGAGGCATCAGGTGAATATTGCATACTGCTGAGAGGGAATTCATAAAAATATTTGGTGTGGAGACTGGTCCATACCTCTGAGTTCCAAACATCTTCTTTCCTCCCAGAGTAATTTTTCATTTCTGATCCTAAACATCTGGTTCAAGAAATAAACAGGTCTACCTTAATCCAGTATTTCACTAAACCATCTTGACTTTCCTCTGCCTCATTGGATACCTTCAAGCTGGCAAATGCTGTGGCTTCACCTCCCCCCCACCCAGTCTGGCTGTGGAATCACATACTTCCTTTCAAAATGTAATATTTAAAAATATGTCCCGGCCATTGGACATGAGAGAAAAAATAAATAAATGTTGTGCTAAAATTCAAAATTCTAGCAGAACTCTGAAAAGAAACCTGACTTCTCCCTTTTTCCTTTCACTTAACAAACTGGATGAACCTTTTTCTCACTTGATGTTAACTCTAGCCTCAAGGTGACTCTTCCTTGATTAAATTGCAAGTTGCTTGAGGGATGAGATAAAGTAACAGTTTCCTGTATTTCTCACAGTATTTAGTTCAGTGTGGTGCTGTTTAGCTTCAGGCATGCTGGGCAGAAGGAACTGCATGCTGGGCAGGGATGTTTTCAACCACAGTGAAGTGAGAGCAACTTTGGTAGCATTTTTGTAAAACATATTGAATTAACTTGCTAGCCTTTACAGAAACTATGAAGCAGAGAATGGGAGAACTGATAGAATCAGGAGAAAGGACAGTGATTTGTCTGATTCAGGCATTTAGCTAACTTATGTAGCATCTCTTCACACTGTTGGGAAGTGGAAAACAGATGCTAAACTTAAGAGTGCTTGGGTATAAATTTTGTCTTTGTCTTTTAGTGATTTATAAGCTTAGACAAGATAGTTTCCACCTATTTATAACAAGGCTAATAATGCCTGTCCCAAAGAGCTGTGGTGAAGGCCAAGTGACATAATACATGTGGAACACTCAGCACCTGACACATAACAGGTGCTCAGTGACATTAGCTTTATTGCTGTGGTTGGTTTTGTTATTGTATTGCCATTAAACTTCTCTGTGAATACCTTTAATGATGGAGAACACCTTGTTTCAAAAAGCAGTCTCATTTCATTTTGAACCCCTCTCTCTCTTCTATAGTTTTCTTGCAATTACACAATATTCCTTTACCTATAATTCCTAGAACTGCCTGTTGACTGAACTGTCTCTGTTTCCACACAACTATTTTGTGTATTGGTGAAAAGAGTTATGCAACCTCACTACCTCCTCTCTTCTCCAGGTGAAGAGGCTCATGACCATCAGTCAGTCCACACTTAGCCAATCTGACTCCCTCCTCTTGGCATATGCTCTAACTTTCTGATTTTATTTTTATTTTTTTGGTGGTAGTTATGTTACTTGTATTTATTTTGTTTGTTTGCTCTTGTGTCTTTATTTTGTTTTAAACTGTTCACCAAATCTCTGGATCTCAGACCAGATTATACTATTTCAGATGTGCTCCAGCAATCAAGATATAAGTAGCTATCACTTCTTATTGTATTCTCTGTATGCCGCTGGATTTCTGTTAACTCTTAGGTTGTTTGCATTGCCATTGAATCACATTTTTGACGTGAAGAGAGCTGGCCATCACCTAAAACATTTAAGATTTTATTTTTCTAATAATTGATGCCAGTAAGCAAAATCTACTGATATGAAATGTAATATGCATACTACTCTATGACTTTTCACTTTTGGAAAAAATAAATAGCACTTGAGAAAAAAAGAGAAACATTCATTTGCATGTTGTTTATTAGATATTACCAGTCAACTGAGTTAATTTTGCTGGCTGACCTCTTTTCCTGAAGTCCTGGCTCCCTTTATTTTATAGGCAATGGACATGCTCAATAGTGTCTTTCTCTCAGCCTGAAGACAATCCACCCATGCCCAGTTTGTTATGGTTTGCATGTGAGATGTCCCCCAAAAGCTCACATGTGAGGCAATGCAAGAAGGTTCAGAGAATAAATGATTAGATTGTGAAAGCCTTAAGCCAGTCAGTGAATTAATCCCCTGATAGGGATTAAATGAATGGAAACTGGAAGCTAGTAAGGTATGGCTGGAAGAGGTGGGACATTGGGGGAATGGTTTTGGGGTATGTATTTTGTATCTGGCTAGTGGAGTGTCTCTATCTCTCTCTGCTTTCTGATCATCATGTGAGCTGTTTCCCTCCACTATACTCTTCTGTCATGATGTTCTGCCTCACCTTGAGCCCCAAGGAATGGATGCTTCTGTCTGTGGATTGAGACTTCTGAAACCATGAGCCCCCGAATAAACTTCCCCCTCTAAATTTTGCTCTGGTTGCGTCATTTAGTCACAACATCCAGAAAGCTGATTAAAACACAGTTCTAATTCTAGAAGTTTCTTGGTAGAACCTTTTGGGTCTGCTAGGTATAAGTTCATGTCATCCTCAAGTGGCAGGATATAAAATTATCACACATAAATCAAAGGCATTCCTGTATATCACTGACAAATCTTCTGAAATGGAAATGAGGACTACTACCCCATTCACAATATCAAAAAAATAAAAATAAAATAAAATAAAATACTTGGGAATCAACCTAACAAAAGAGGTGAAAGATCTATACAATGAAAACTACAGAAACCTAAACAGAGAAATAGAAGAAGACCTTAGAAGATGGAAAGATATACCTTGCTCATGGATAGGCAGAATTAATATCATTAAAATGGCCATATTACCAAAAGCACTTTATGGGTTCAATGCAATGCCAATCAAAATCCCAATGGCATTCCTTGCAGAAATAGAAAAAGCAATCATGAAATTCATCTGGAAAAATAAGAGACCCAGAATAGCTAAAGCAATTCTAGGCAGGAAGAGTGAAACAGGTGGTATAGAGATACCAGATTTTAAACTATACTACAGAGCAATAGTAACAAAAACAGCATGGTACTGGTACCAAAACAGGTGGGTAGACCAATGGTACAGTATAGAGGACACAGAGACCAATCCACAAAATTACAACTACCTTATATTAGACAAAGGTGCTAAAAGCATGCAATGGAGAAAGGATAGCATCTTCAACAAATGGTGCTGGGAGAACTGGAAACCCATATGCAACAAAATGAAATTGAATCCCTTTCTCTCACCATGCACAAAAGTTAACTCAAAATGGATCAAGGAGCTAGGAATCAAACCAGAGACTCTGCGTCTAATAGAAGAAAAAGTTGGCCCTAATCTCCATCTCATGGGGTCGGGCTCCAAATTTCTTAATAGGACACCTATAGCACAAGACTTAAAATCAAGAATCAATAAATGGGACATATTTAAACTAAAAAGTTTTTTTTCTCAGCAAGAGAAATAATATGTGAGGTAATAGGGAGCCTACATCCTAGGAACAAAGTTTTACCCCTCCCCTTACACTTCAGATAGAGCTCTAATCTCTAGAGTATACAAAGAACTTAAAAAGTTAAACAACAACAAAAAAATAAATAACCCAATCAACAAATGGGCCAAAGACCTGAACAGACACTTCTCAGAGGAGGATATACAATCAATCAACAAATACACGAAAAAATACTCACCATCTCTAGCAATCAGAGAAATGCAAATTAAAACTACTCTAAGATACCATCTCACTCCAGTAAGAATGGCAGCCATTATGAAGTCAAACAATAACAAGTGCTGGCGAGGATGCAGGGAAAAAGGCACACTCATACACTGCTGGTGGGACTGCAAATTGGTGCAGCCAATTTGGAAAGCAGTATGAAGATTCCTTGGAAAGCTGGGAATGGAACCACCATTTGACCCAGCTATTCCCCTTCTCGGACTATACCCAAAAGACCTAAAAAGAGCATACTCCAGGGACACAGCCACATCAATATTTATAGCAGCACAATTCACAATAGCTAGACTGTGGAACCAACCTAGATGCCCTTCAATAGATGAATGGATAAAAAAAAATGAGGCATTTATACACAATGGAATATTACTCAGCACTAAAAAAATAACAAGATCATGGCATTTGCAGGGAAATGGATGGCATTAGAGCAGATTATGCTAAGTGAAATTAGCCAATCCCTAAAAAACAAATGCCAGATGTCTTCTCTGATATAAAATAGAGTAGGGAGGAAGAGCATGAGAAGAAGATCACCACTAAATAAGGAAGAGAGGTGGGAAGAAATGGGAGGGAGAAGGGGAATTGCACGGAAGATGGAAGGAGACCCTCATCATTATACAAAATACATGTATGATGATGTGAGGGGGAAGAAAAAAAAGAGAGAGAAATGTCTCACATTAGATTGGGTAGAGAGATGTTATGGGAGGGGAGGGGAGGGAAGGGGGGGATAGGAAGGGCAGCAGAATAAAATAGACACTAGTATTGCTGTATGTATATAAATGGCCGTATAACCAATGTGATTCTGCAACCTGTACACTTGGAAAAATGAGAATTCATACCCCATTTGATTCAAATGTATGATATGTCAAGATCATTGTATTGTCATGAGCAACTAATAATAACAATAATAATAAAACAGTTCTATGCTGATGTAATGAAGAACAAACCTTTTGGTGTAGTAAAATACACACATTGTTTCAGTAAAACACATGCTTTAAATTTCTTGCGATTTCTCAAAAGAGAGGCAGAGGGTGGTTACTGTAATATTGGGAAAGAGTGCTAAAATGATTAGAATTAAATTCTTAGACTAAGTGAGTTTGATGTGGCACTCAGTAAAGGACACAATTTCAGGAATCATTTACAAAGTGTATGTACCACAGAGAAATGTGACAAAAAGGAGAAAAAATATATAGTTCATAGCTAAAGATGTATTGATTTATAATTATTTCATTTTAAGATTTTATTTTCTGCTTAAAACTTATTAGAAATACTATATTCTGAAGCATCTTAAAAATATTTGTTTATATAGTTCAGGTTTTTCTATTAGTGCCAGAGGTATTTCAGGTGAAAAGTCAATTCACTGTCCTTGAAGAAGCATTTAATTTCGCTTTCTGCTTTTAAGACATTTGTAAAAGTTTAATAGTTTCTGCTACTGGAATTAGAAATCTCATACTCCAAATAGAAGTTCAGAAGTTAGAAAATTAAAAAAACTCTTCAAATATATGGTTACTCAAAACTTATGTCTGAACTTCAGAGTTATATCTTCATTGTTGTTTCTTTGGACATTTTTGTATTCTTTGAATATATTACATTTACACACTATGCTATTATTCACAGAGACTATATTAATTTCTTACACTTCATTCTTTTCATGTAGTTAAATTTTTGAGTGGACTTGTGTGTGGTAAAAGTTGGGTCAAATTCTACATACCCTTCAAATTGCTTATGCATTCACATAGTTAAATCTATGTTATTTTGTGGTTGTTTTTAAGTAGGTTTTTTTTTTCTGAATTATACTGAAGTGACACCTACCTATATCGCACTTAGTACATTTTATTGTGCAAAGAAATTTTCCAAGTAAATTAGAAGAGTACTGTAAGTAATTACTCTTCTAGAAAATCATTACCTTTTCTATAACATATGCTTATTTTAGAAAAATCACAAAACATAAATTAACATAAAGAAATCACTCAGTCTCTCACTCAATATCACAATCTTTTTTTCCTTTCCCTTTGTCTCTTTTAATAAGTATTTGCATATATTGGTATGCATATATGAATATATACATAAATATTATATATATATATATATATATATATATATATATATATATACACAAACACACACACACACACACACACACACATATATATGTGCCATGCAATATCATCATTTTTTATCTTTCACCATTTGTGAAATTAGCTAAGTTATTGGAGAAAGTGGCAAAGCAATTTTTGAAGTTCATTCTGGTCAAAATATCAAACTTCACTTAAGATTTTAATTTTCATGAAATTTGTTTCAGATGTTTTATAAGGTAACTTGAAAAATTAAAAATAGAGTATTTTGACCAGGAGCCCAAGCCTGAAATAACAGCAGCTAGGGAGGGAGAGGCAGGAGGATCTCAAGTTCAAAGCCAGCCTCAGCTAGGCACTAAGCAACTCAGTGAGACCCTGTCTCTAATAAAATACAAAATAGGGCTAGGGATGTAGCTCAGTGGTTGAGTGCCCCTGAGATCAATCCCCAGTAACCCACCCCCCAACAAATAGAGTATTTTAATCTACTTTGATCCATTCTTATGAGCTAATTAAATTCAACTTAACATCAAGCACTTACAAATGGGAAAAAAATGTCTGTTTTTTTGCTTGTTTGTTTTAAGATAGCCTATAAAGAAGGAAAGAAGTTCTCTATGATTTCAAGGTAGAATATCACCCTATTTCCACTATGTTCTCCTTAGATAACAAACAAGATATTTTTTTGTTGTTGTTAATATTCCTTCCTTGTACATTTTGACCACTGTTAACTGCAATATTGAGAATGTATCTGAAGGCATGTCATTAGGCACTTATGTTAAAGGACAAATATCTCAAGAATCGGGTGAATGAACAAGATATATATAAATCCTAGCATTGTGCCTATTTTTCTGCCCTTCCCTGTGTGTAGAAGTGTTATTACTATCTCTTTCCTCAACTGTGCTGTGTCTTCTTCTGTGCTTTAGGAGTGAATGCTTTGCTACCTTGCCTCACAACGTAAAGCCTTTTTGTTCTGTGGGAGAGGTAGGCGAGAAGGGTCTGGCAGTGCCTTTACCATTTTCCTGCAAACCAATCCGCTAGGCCTACCTACACAAGAGAAGGCTTTCTCAGATGTATTTTCCTGCCGTCAATCCCCATGTAAAATAACCTGCTACTGGGATCCAGTTCACCTTGCTATGCTCTCATGGCTGTCCACTCACCCTCTTTAGCAATCCATTACAAACTTAAGCTGAATTCTTACTGCTTGTTTGGTATTTGCCAACATTTAATCTCTTCTTGGAGATTCTGTCTTTCCTTGAATTTCAGGTTAGTTGGTAGCCCTATGACCTTAGTTATCAAAAGAAATTGTGATTGGTTTTTGCAGACTGCCTGGATGTTTTTTTTTTTTTTTTCCGCTGATGCTGAGTTGTATTGTTGTGGTTGTGAGGGCACATGGTGTAGCACTCTTTCAAGTTTTCTACATCCTTAGCAGATGCTAACCATCCTTAGAAGTTATAAGGTTGAAATTTTATTGTGTATTAATTTTAAGTGTTTATAAATATCTTTTTTTATATTTCATTTTCTTTTCAAATTTTTTTCCTAGTTGGAATTAAGATTTATCCCTTGAAGAATTTTTACCCTGAGGTAAACAGGAGGAGATTGCAATTCAGTTGAGGAAATTAACTCTTCTTGGATTAATTTAAAGAATTTGTAACTAACTCTAAAGTTAAATCCCAATTTGAAACATGTTCAAAGGTGGTAAGGGATTAAGTTAGTTTGAATTTGTTTATTTCCTTTGGTATTTGCTGGATAACTTGGAGTTTATTTATTTTAAACTATTTCACAGGGTTTTAATCTTTTTGTTGTTGATAGTGGTGCTATTTTCTGTTTCATATGGGGAAATGATGGAATTATCTTCTCTGAGGAAAACATTTTGCATTAGCAAAGTCCTACTTATAGGACTAGGGAATAATAAATGATCTCATAAACTGCATTTTATTTTATTTCACTGAATTTTATTTTTAGGTAAAGTACAGTAGTAGTTTTTACATTTTTGAAATTACTCTCAAGGGTGAGGGAGAAAAAAAAATCCCCACATATTCCTTGAAAAGCCAGAAGTTGAATTCATTGATTTATTTCTTCATCAACATGTTTCTTGAGCAAATTCTCCATGCCCAAGACTTACTAGATACTGACATAATGATGAGTAAATGAGAGTAATATCCTTGACCTCATATAAGTTTATATTCCTTCTAATTAACACCAGAGCTCTATCTAATATTGATTCTAGGCAGAGTGAAATTCATTAATCATAATCACACACACAATATATATATATCATTGCAAGCTATGAGGATTCCTTTGAGGGAAAAGTATAAACTTCTATGAAAAAGTAAAAAAAAAAAAAAAGGCACTGGAATTAATATGTAGAGGGAGTGTCAAAAACTCATTAATGAGAAAATTACATTTAAGGTTCAGTATATAAGTATGATTTGGAGTTTCCTGGAGGAGATATAATATAAATTGTAATGAGCTTTCTAGGCACAGATAGTGGTATATGTCATGTCCAAATGTTATAAATTTGAGGAGGGGGCTTATTCCATTAATGATACTGATGATAGCTTAGACCAGAGGTAACTAAGAAAGCAAAAGAAAAGGTAAAATAAGATGAAAGTGTAGTTTAAAACTCATGGTTACAGTTTAGTGGATGCCAAGAAATGTTGTAAGCACTTGTAGGAGTCACCATATTTTATTCCCTGATATCATCAATTTTATTTCTCACATATCAAGAAATATTTGGGAATATATTTCTCTGAAATATATTCACAATTTCTCTGAACAAAATAAATGGACAAATATCTATGGGCAAGGTATTCTATAAGAAGAAACTATGCAGAACAAGTGCCCTAGGGAGATGTATAAAAGTTCCCTTGCATATTTTCCTGAACATTAAACTGTACACATATAGGCTGAGATTCAGTGATACTAGATAAAGAAAAATTATCGAGAAACAATGGGGTAAACATTTCCTAGGTCTAATAAATGACTAGAAGACATTTAAGCTCAAAAGAGTACAGAAAATCATCTAGAAACATACAGAACATAGAAACATTCTGCTTTAATAAGACAGCTAGAACGGAGGTGATTTCAGACATGCCCTAACCAAGTTGGGAAACATGTCTTAGGGAGAAAAAAATTTAAAAAGCCTGGAATAGCTCAAACTAATCTACTAGTAGTTTCATTGCCTGCAAACAAAGAGTATGTAAAAGAAGGTAAGAACAAAAAAAAAAAAAAAAAAAAAAAAAACCAGGACACAGAGAAATAATATTCACAACATCTTGAAAAAAATAGAGTAAAATATAAAGTGGTAACTCTTAAAATAATGAACATTAGGCAATGAAGATTACTAGGCCCTGAGAAATCTGAAATCAACCAGGTGGGTCATTCTTTAGTATAACTTATTACCTAGGGAAAGTTTCCAGCTCACAGTCCAGGAGGGGTGCTCTGAAGAGCCTCCCTCAATCCATGACATGTATCTGGGAGTCCAGGGAAGAGGAAGCAGCTAGAGTTTACAAAGAATGAGTACCAAAGTTTGGGAAGCTACACAATTAAAACAACACTAGGGTCTCAAGAGAGTCCCTCTTAAAAGTTGAGTTGATTTATTAGCACATATGTATTTTAAAATTGCCTAAAGCCAGGGAGAGACAATCTTAAATGGTTGGAAGAAAAAGTCCAAATATTAAAACAAGAATAGGAATGGAGTCAGTTTCCTGAGGCCAGAGTAGAAAAGTTCATGATTCACCGTAAGTATTTGGGAATTAGAATGGATCTTGCCTTAGTGGTGTAAAAAATTATACCTAGTAAGATTAAATGCTTCTTGGATCCCACTTGGAAAAACTAAAATGAAAAACCTAAAAGAATCAGGTTGTTTTTAAGTGTACATGCCATCCAGAATAAATCATAATAATTTTAAGAATAACATGTTAGTCAGCTTTTTGTCTCTGTGACCAAAATGCAAGACAAGAACAACTTAGAGGATTAAAAGTTTATTTTGGTTCATGGTTTCAGAAGTGTAGTCCATTGTGGAACAAATAAATTGTTCTCGGCCCAAGGTGAGGCAGAACATCATGGTAGAATAGTGGAGGAGCACAGCTCAATTCATGGAAGCCACGAGCACAGAAAGAAAGAAGAAGTGGTTCAGGGAAGATCAACCCTTTCAGTGTATGCCTCCAGTGACCCACCTCCTCTAGCCATGCCCTACCTGCCTACAGTTACCACCTAGTTAGTCCATTCATACTCAGATGGACTGATTATAGTCTAGCTCTCACAATCCAGTCATTTCACCTGCATTAATACAGGACCTTTGGGAGGATGCATCTTATCCAAAAATTAACAAATACAAACCGTCCTGTAAACATGGCTGGGGGTTGTAGTTCAGTGGCTGAACACTTGCCTAGTATGCATAGTTTCCTGGGTTTAATCACCAGCACTGCAAATAAATAAACCAAAAGCAAAACTGAAATAAATAAATAAAGTCCAGCAATGAGTAAGAAAAAAATGCCTGATACTTGACAAAAATTACATCATCAAAAGAAGTAAGACAATACAACTAAAATTAATCAAAAGTAAATGCAAAATGACACTCATAATGCAAAGATATTAAAGCAGTTATTACAGCTATATTCCATATATTGAAGAGGGTAGAGAAGGATTTCTCAACCTTAACACTGTTAACACTTTTATTAATGGCCAGCAATCTTGATTTTTATTATTATGGGGGGGGGGGCTATCCTGTGAAATACATGACAGATAGCAGTATTCTACTGAAAAACACCCTCCACACACATTTTGACTATCATAAATTTGTCCACCCATTGCCAAATGTCCTATCAAATGGTAAAATTGCTCCTGATATAGAGCTACTGGTCTAGGGAAAAGATAAATGGGCTCAATTAAAAAAAGAAGGATGTAAAATACTAAAATCAAACTTCTAAAGTTGAAACCTGCACTAAGAGAAGAAAAAAATATATGCATGAGCATCAAATCAGTATAAATATTGCAGAAGAAAAGATTAGTGAAGGGAAATACAACAATAGAAATCATCCAAGAAAAAAAAGACTAGGGAAATAAGGGGGCATAGAAGAACTTTGAGAAAAGTACAAGTGGCTGAATACACATGTCATTGGAGTTCCAAAAGAGAAGGAGCAGAAGGAAAGCACAAATATTAACACAAATTGTACAAATAAGAAAATAAGGAAAGAAAACTAAAACGCTAAGTACAGTGAAAGCACAAAAAATACCAAGAAAATTATATTAAAGTTTATCATCATGAAATACTTTACTACTTATTAAAACATGTCAAAGAATCCAGAAGAAAAATATGCCACATTACATGACAGAAGAAACTTATGAGGGTGATAATAGGTTTCTTACTGTAAACAATGAACTCTAGATGGTATTGTAGAAAAGTCTTCAAACTATTAAAAGAGAAAAAAGCAAACAAAACCTCTCAATCTAGAATTCTTTAAACAGTTAAAATAGTTTTCAAAAAGCAAGACACCACAATAATCCCACCATCATGTACATCCACCCATAAGAATGAGATTGTAACTAGAATACTAAATATTCCATGCTTGTATAATTATATCAAAATGGATTCTGCTGTCATATATAACTAGAAAGAACTCATAAATTCTAAAAAGTCATCTTTTCCCATAGAGAATGAGAGTCAGCACAGTTAAGATAAATGTATTTATCTGAATAATATTTTTTAAGATTTACATTAATCTGTTCACTTAATTTCTTACCCATATAAACTGATAGTTTTAATATTCACAAGGACCATTAGGAAAGATTCTCTAGCTACCAGATCATCTGTTTCCATACACCTTTGCAAATAGTTGACACATTTAGTTTTTAAAAATTTTTCTAGATGGGTGGATGAAATTGTATTTTTATATTCACAAATAAGCATTGAGTCTGATCAGCTTTGGTATGTTTGTTGCCTTTATTTTTTTCTGTTACTTATATATTCCTATCCTTTGTTCATTTATTTTTCACTCTAGGTTATTTATTTGTGTCTTTCTAATATTCTGAACAACAAGCATTTGTCTACTAAGTATGTTGACAATATTTTCCCAATCAGTATAACACTAATTTAATAGAAAAAAGTGAAAATATGGGGAAAAAAACACACGATATTAACATCAATCAACAGAAAGCTTCAAAGGCTATATAAATACTAATTATATAGATTTTTGAGCAAAATAAAGACACAATAAAGACATTTGTAATCAAAAACTGGTAGAATCCATTGTAATGCATCTACATGAAGTGTAGAAGAAAGTCTCTGGGCTGAAGGAAATGTTAGCAAATAATAACTTGGATCTACATAGTGGATTGAATAGTCCTATAAATGCTAAAAGATCATGAAAGAATAAAAGATAAGCTAATTGCTTTATGTTTGAGTATTTAAAGATATAATTATTTAATGGAAAAATAATATCAGTGCATTCTGGAGTTCATCAAATATGCAGAAATAAAATTTATTATAAAGATATAAATTATGGTATACAAAATAGAATAATATTATTTGAAACTAAGCTGGGCTTAACTGAAGATGTATATTGGAAGCTCTAGGGCAAAAACTAGGTGATTTATAGTTAACATTACAACAAAATAGGTAAAGTAAAAGACCTAAATAATTGCTAATGGTGGAAATAATAAATAAATGATGAATAAATGGGATATATGGAAAGGTTGTAGACTCAACTAGCCAATATGGATCGATTTAGCTCAGATATATATTTGAGTTGATTAAATATATATTTATCAGATGCATACACATACACATACACAATCAAAGGGGAATAAAAACTCCAATGAAAAGGCTTAGTGTTCAGTTTGGATAAAAATGTAGGATCTGAAACCCTCTTTAAAGGTAGAGATTAAAATTAACAAGTTGGAAAACAGTACACAGAACACACTTTTATAATAAATTGGAGTAGATGTCTTAATAATAGGTAAGGTAGACTTCAGGACCTGGAGTATTTCTAGAAATAAAATGTAATATTTCGTAATGATAAAAGGTGCAATTCACCAACAAAACATAACAATCCTAAATGTGTATGTTCCTAATAGAAGATCTTCAAATTACATGAAGCAAAAGCTGACAGAACTGAAAGTCTGAATTGACAAATCCACAATTATACGTGGAGACTGAAACTTTCTTCTCTCAGTAATTGATAGAACCAGTAGACAGAAAATCAGTGAGCGTGTGGAAGACATGAACAACACTATCATCCAGCTTGACCTGATAACCACTTACAGAACACTGTAACGACAGCTGAATGCACCTTCTTTTTAGTTGCACTGGAAAAACTTACAAAAGCAGAACACATTGTTTATAGAACAACTTTCAATAATTCACTTAACCTTCCTATGAAATATTATTTTAACTTTCATTTTATTAGCTGAGAATCTGAGGGGAAGAAAAGTTAAATAAGTCACTTTGTTGTTAAAGGACCAAGATGATACCAGAACATGATGTTATTTTAGAGCTCATGAGTTTTTTTTACATTAAGCTATTTGAAATATTGCCCCAGGCCACCTTCTTCTCCTGTGATGTTTATGAAGGCGGCAGATGTATAGGAAAAAATTACAAAAACTTAGAAAACTCCAATAAACTGGGATGATTTCTCAGATTCCCAGAATATTCCTAAATCATAAATCTTGTCCAAGAATAGTTACTGTGTTCACTCAAAAAAGTGTCATTGTTTGAACTGGAAATACTGTGTTCTCAAACATGACTGGTTCTTACCAAATTAACATCAGATTTTTGGACTCCTGCAAGGTAGGCGGGCCTGCGACCCACCGGCAGAAGAGGAGCAGCCGCCTGCTGAGAGGCTGAGCCGCCCCCTCCCCCTGTGCCGGCATAGTAGAGGGAACTGGGACCAAACACAGAGCAGGCCCAGCGGCCTGCTGAGGGGCAGAGCCGCCCCCCACCCCCCTCGCCTGCCAGGTAGGGGAAGGGTGACCACCGACAGAAAAGGCCCAGTGGCCCGCGGCGGGACAGAGCTTCCAATCACTCCTGCAAGGTAGGCGGGCCTGCGACCCACCGGCAGAAGAGGAGCAGCCGCCTGCTGAGAGGCTGAGCCGCCCCCTCCCCCTGCGCCGGCATAGTAGAGGGAACTGGGACCAAACACAGAGCAGGCCCAGCGGCCTGCTGAGGGGCAGAGCCGCCCCCCACCCCCCTCGCCTGCCAGGTAGGGGAAGGGTGACCACCGACAGAAAAGGCCCAGTGGCCCGCGGCGGGACAGAGCTTCCAATCACTCCTGCAAGGTAGGCGGGCCTGCGACCCACCGGCAGAAGAGGAGCAGCCGCCTGCTGAGAGGCTGAGCCGCCCCCTCCCCCTGCGCCGGCATAGTAGAGGGAACTGGGACCAAACACAGAGCAGGCCCAGCGGCCTGCTGAGGGGCAGAGCCGCCCCCCACCCCCCTCGCCTGCCAGGTAGGGGAAGGGTGACCACCGACAGAAAAGGCCCAGTGGCCCGCGGCGGGACAGAGCTTCCAATCACTCCTGCAAGGTAGGCGGGCCTGCGACCCACCGGCAGAAGAGGAGCAGCCGCCTGCTGAGAGGCTGAGCCGCCCCCTCCCCCTGTGCCGGCATAGTAGAGGGAACTGGGACCAAACACAGAGCAGGCCCAGCGGCCTGCTGAGGGGCAGAGCCGCCCCCCACCCCCCTCGCCTGCCAGGTAGGGGAAGGGTGACCACCGACAGAAAAGGCCCAGTGGCCCAGGGCGGGACAGAGCTTCCAATCACTCCTGCAAGGTAGGCGGGCCTGCGACCCACCGGCAGAAGAGGAGCAGTCGCCTGCTGAGAGGCTGAGCCGCCCCCTCCCCCTGGGCCGGCATAGTAGAGGGAACTGGGACCAAACACAGAGCAGGCCCAGCGGCCTGCTGAGGGGCAGAGCCGCCCCCCACCCCCCTCGCCTGCCAGGTAGGGGAAGGGTGACCACCGACAGAAAAGGCCCAGTGGCCCGCGGCGGGACAGAGCTTCCAATCACTCCTGCAAGGTAGGCGGGCCTGCGACCCACCGGCAGAAGAGGAGCAGCCGCCTGCTGAGAGGCTGAGCCGCCCCCTCCCCCTGCGCCGGCATAGTAGAGGGAACTTGGACCAAACACAGAGCAGGCCCAGCGGCCTGCTGAGGGGCAGAGCCGCCCCCCACCCCCCTCGCCTGCCAGGTAGGGGAAGGGTGACCACCGACAGAAAAGGCCCAGTGGCCCGCGGCGGGACAGAGCTTCCAATCACTCCTGCAAGGTAGGCGGGCCTGCGACCCACCGGCAGAAGAGGAGCAGCGGCCTGCTGAGAGGCAGAGCCACCCCCTCCCCCCCGCGCCTGCAAGGTAGTCGGAACTGAGACCACCATCAGAACAGGTCAGACCTGCAACCGAGAGACAGAACAGGCCCAGTGGCCTGAGGAAGGGTAGAGCCGCCCCCCCCCCCCACGCCTGCAAAGTAGGCGGACCTGCGACCCACTGGCAGTACAGCCCCAGAGGCCTGCAGAGGGGCAGTGCCGCTGCCTGCGCCTGCAAAGTAGGCAGAACGGCGACCACCGACAGAACAAGCCTAGCGGCCCACAGAGGGACAGAGCCGCCGCCCGCGCCTACAAGGACGGCGGACCTGCTACCGACTGGCAGAGCAGGCCCAGCGGCCTGCCGGCATGGTAGGCACATTGCCCCAATTGGCGGAGGGGCAGAGCCGCCGCCCGTGCCTGCGAGGGAGACTTTGCAACTATACAAGACCAATATAAATATATAGGGGGAAAATTCAATAGCACAACAGTTTCACCAAGAAGAAAGGAACGCGAACAGTATGAAGAGACAAGGAAAGAAAGGACCACAAGCATTGCAGGTCAACTCAACTTTAGAAGAGGTAATAGCTGCAGCTGATGGAATGTCAGATAAAGAATTCAGGATATACATGCTTCAGATGATCTGGAGTCTCAAGGAAGACATCAGACAGCAAAATCAGACAATGAAAGATCACTTCAACAATGAATTACATAAACAAATCCAAGAAGCAAAAGATCAACTATACAGGGAAATAGAGGTTATAAAAAACAAACAAACAGAAATCCTAGAAATGCAGGAAGCAATAAGCCAACTTAAAAACTCAATTGAGAATACTACCAGCAGAGTAGAACACTTAGAAGACAGAACATCAGACAATGAAGATAAAGTATTTCAACTTGAAAAGAACATAGACAGCTCAGCAAGACTGTTAAGAAACCATGAGCAGAGCATCCAAGAAATATGGGATAACATCAAGAGACCAAATTTAAGAGTCATTGGGATACAGAAAGGAACAGAGTTTCAAACCAAAGGAATGAGCAATCTATTCAATGAAATAATTCGAGAAAACTTCCCAGACTTGAAGAATGAGACAGAACCCCAAATCCTAGAAGCCTACAGGACGCCGAATGTGCAAAATCATAAGAGACCCACACCTAGACACATTATAATGAAGATGCCCAACATACAGAACAAGGAGAGAATTTTAAAAGCTACAAGAGAAAGGAAGCAGATCACATTTAGGGGTAAGCCAATCAGGATAACAGCTGATCTTTCAACACAGACTCTGAAAGCTAGAAGATCCTGGAATAACATATTTCAAACACTGAAAGAAAATGGGTTCCAACCAAGAATTGTGTTTCCAGCGAAATTAAGCTTCAGGATGGAAGATGAAATTAAAACCTTCCACGATAAACAAAAGTTAAAAGAATTTGCAGCTAGAAAACCATCTCTTCAAAACATCCTTGGCAAAACATTACAGGAAGAGGAAATGGAAAATAACAATGAAAACCAACAGTGGGAGGTAGGACACTAAAGGGGGGAAAATAATCAAAGTGGAAAACAAACCATGTTTAGTAACATAAATAAACAAATATGGCTGGAAGAACAACCCATATCTCAATAATAACCCTAAATGTTAATGGCTTAAACTCACCAATCAAGAGACACAGGCTAGTAGAATGGATCACAAAACAAGACCCAACAATATGCTGCCTACAGGAGACGCATTTGATAGGAAAAGACATACATAGGCTGAAGGTGAAAGGTTGGGAAAAATCATATCACTCATATGGACTTCGGAAACAAGCAGGAGTATCCATACTCATATCAAATAAAATAGATTTTAAGCCAAAGTTAATCAAAAGGGATAAAGAGGGACACTACATACTGCTCAAGGGAACCATACACCAACAAGACATAACAATCATAAATATATATGCCCCAAACAATGGTGCAGCTATGTTCATCAAACAAACTCTTCTCAAGTTCAAGAGTCTAATAGACCACCATACAATAATCATGGGAGACTTCAACACACCTCTCTCACCACTGGACAGATCTTCCAAACAAAAGTTGAATAAGGAAACTATAGAACTCAATAACACAATTAATAACCTAGACTTAATTGACATATATAGAATATACCACCCAACATCAAACAGTTACACTTTTTTCTCAGCAGCACATGGATCCTTCTCAAAAATAGATCATATATTATGTCACAGGGAAACTCTTAGACAATACAAAGGAGTAGAGATAATACCATGCATCCTATCTGATCATAATGGAATGGAACTGAAAATCAACGATAAAAGAAGGAAGGAAAAAGCATACATCACTTGGAGAATGAACAATAGGTTACTGAATGATCAATGGGTTATAGAAGACATCAAGGAGGAAATTAAAAAATTCTTAGAGATTAATGAAAACACAGACACAACATATCGGAATCTATGGGACACATTGAAAGCAGTTCTAAGAGGAAAATTCATTGCTTGGAGTTCATTCCTTAAAAAAAGAAAAAACCAACAAATAAATGATCTCATACTTCATCTCAAAATCCTAGAAAAAGAAGAGCAAAACAACAGCAAAAGAAGTAGAAGGCAAGAAATAATTAAAATCAGAGCTGAAATCAATGAAATCGAAACAAAAGAAACAATTGAAAAAATTGACAAAACTAAAAGTTGGTTCTTTGAAAAAATAAACAAAATCGACAGACCCTTAGCCATGCTAGCGAAGAGAAGAAGAGAGAGAACTCAAATCACTAACATACGGGATGAAAGAGGCAATATCACAACAGACACTTCAGAAATACAGAAGATAATCAAAAATTATTTTGAATCCTTATACTCCAATAAATTAGAAGATAGTGAAGGCATAGATAAATTTCTTAAGTCATATGATCTGCCCAGATTGAGTCAGGAGGATATAGACAACCTAAACAGACCAATATCAATTGAGGAAATAGAAGAAACCATCAAAAGACTACCAACTAAGAAAAGCCCAGGACCGGATGGGTATACAGCAGAGTTTTACAAAACCTTTAAAGAGGAACTAATACCAATACTTTTCAAGCTACTTCGGGAAATAGAAAAAGAGGGAGAACTTCCAAATTCATTCTACGAGGCCAACATCACCCTGGTACCTAAACCAGACAAAGACACTTCAAAGAAAGAAAACTACAGACCAATATCTCTAATGAACCTAGATGCAAAAATCCTCAATAAAA
Source organism: Marmota flaviventris (assembly GCF_047511675.1). NCBI lineage: Eukaryota > Metazoa > Chordata > Mammalia > Rodentia > Sciuridae > Marmota > Marmota flaviventris. The sequence continues at coordinate 89,501,876 of NC_092508.1, forward strand.
TTCTGGCCACTCGGATACAAAGGCACATCAAAAAAATTGTGCACCATGATCAAGTAGGATTCATCCCTGGGATGCAAGGCTGGTTCAATATAAGGAAATCAATAAATGTTATTCACCACATCAATAGACTTAAAAATAAGAACCATATGATCATCTCGATAGATGCGGAAAAAGCATTCGACAAAGTACAGCATCCCTTTATGTTCAAAACTCTAGAAAAACTAGGGATAACAGGAACATACCTCAATATTGTAAAAGCAATCTATGCTAAGCCTCAGGCTAGCATCATTCTGAATGGAGAAAAATTGAAGGCATTCCCTCTAAAATCTGGAACAAGACAGGGATGCCCTCTCTCACCACTTCTGTTCAACATAGTTCTCGAAACACTGGCCAGAGCAATTAGACAGACGAAAGAAATTAAAGGCATCAAAATAGGAAAAGAAGAACTTAAATTATCACTATTTGCAGATGACATGATTCTATACCTAGCAGACCCAAAAGGGTCTACAAAGAAACTATTAGAGCTAATAAATGAATTCAGCAAAGTGGCAGGATATAAAATCAACACGCATAAATCAAAGGCATTCCTGTATATCAGCGACAAATCCTCTGAAATGGAAATGAGGACAACCACTCCATTCACAATATCTTCAAAAAAAATAAAATACTTGGGAATCAACCTAACAAAAGAGGTGAAAGACTTATACAATGAAAACTACAGAACCCTAAAGAGAGAAATAGAAGAAGATCTTAGAAGATGGAAAAATATACCCTGTTCATGGATAGGCAGAACTAACATCATCAAAATGGCGATATTACCAAAAGTTCTCTATAGGTTTAATGCAATGCCAATCAAAATCCCAACGGCATTTCTTGTAGAAATAGAGAAAGCAATCATGAAATTCATATGGAAAAATAAAAGACCCAGAATAGCAAAAACAATGCTAAGCAGGAAGTGTGAATCAGGCGGTATAGCGATACCAGACTTCAAACTATATTACAGAGCAATAGTAACAAAAACAGCATGGTACTGGTACCAAAACAGGCGGGTGGACCAATGGTACAGAATAGAGGACACAGAAACCAATCCACAAAACTACAACTATCTTATATTTGATAAAGGGTCTAAAAGCATGCAATGGAGGAAGGATAGCATCTTCAACAAATGGTGCTGGGAAAACTGGAAATCCATATGCAACAAAATGAAACTGAATCCCTTTCTCTCGCCATGCACAAAAGTTAATTCAAAATGGATCAAGGAGCTTGATATCAAATCAGAGACGCGCCGTCTGATAGAAGAAAAAGTTGGCTACGATCTACAGTCGGTGGGGTCGGGCTCCAAATTCCTCAATAGGACACCCATAGCACAAAAGTTAATAACTAGAATCAACAAATGGGACTTACTCAAACTAAAAAGTTTTTTCTCAGCAAAAGATACAATAAGAGAGGTAAATAGAGAGCCTACATCCTGGGAACAAATCTTTACTCCTCACACTTCAGATAGAGCCCTAATATCCAGAGTATACAAAGAGCTCAAAAAATTAGACAATAAGAGAACAAACAACCCAATCAACAAATGGGCCAAGGACCTGAACAGACACTTCTCAGAGGAGGACATACAGTCAATCAACAAGTACATGAAAAAATGCTCACCATCTCTAGCAGTCAGAGAAATGCAAATCAAAACCACCCTAAGATACCATCTCACTCCAGTTAGATTGGCAGCCATTATGAAGTCAAACAACAACAAGTGCTGGCGAGGATGTGGGGAAAAGGGTACACTTGTACATTGCTGGTGGGACTGCAAATTGGTGCAGCCAATTTGGAAAGCAGTATGGAGATTTCTTGGAAAGCTGGGAATGGAGCCACCATTTGACCCAGCTATTCCCCTTCTTGGTCTATTCCCTAAAGACCTAAAAAGAGCATGCTACAGGGACACTGCTACATCGATGTTCATAGCAGCACAATTCACAATAGCTAGACTGTGGAACCAACCTAGATGCCCTTCAATGGATGAATGGATAAAAAAAAATGTGGCATTTATACACAATGGAGTATTACTCTGCATTAAAAAATGACAAAATCATAGAATTTACAGGGAAATGGATGGCATTAGAGCAGATTATGCTAAGTGAAGCTAGCCAATCCCTAAAAAACAAATGTCAAATGTCTTCTTTGATATAAGGAGAGTAGCTAAGAACAGAGTAGGGTCGAAGAGCATGAGAATAAGATTAACATTAAACAGGGATGAGAGGTGGGAGGGAAAGGGAGAGAGAAGGGAAAATGCATGGAAATGGAAGGAGACCCTCAGAGGTATACAAAAGTACATACAAGAGGAAGTGAGGGGAAGGGGAAAAATAATACAAGGGGGACAAACGAATGTCAGTAAAGGGGGCAGAGAGAGAAGAGGGGAGGGGAGGGGAGGGGAGGGGAGGGGAGGGGGGATAGTAGAGGATAGGAAAGACAGCAGAATACAACAGACACTAGTATGGCAATATGTAAATCAATGGATGTGTAACTGATGTGATTCTGCAATCTGTATATGGGGTAAAAATGGGAGCTCATAACCCACTTGAATCAAATTGTGAAATATGATATATCAAGAACTATGTAATGTTTTGAACAGCCAACAATAAAAAATTAAAAAAAAAAAAAAAAAAAAAAAAAAAACAACATCAGATTTTTGGAAATTACCATACTCTAGTCAGTCATATGGATAAAAACAAAGTGAATGAACACTGGGTAAGCCTGATTTAATATGGTCCATCATAGGAATTTAGCATTCCAGTCACCAGGAAGGAGGAAGAAGGGTAAGAGGAGGAGAGAAAGCAGGGTCTTCTCTCAGTATAGGAGCCAGGGAGATTTTGGTTAGGCATTGGGTTCTCCCACAACAATAGATTACCGGATGCATGTGACCTTTATCTCTGCTCTGCTAGGAAGATCCCTCACAGTAGCTCTGGAGATGGATGTAACTCTTTGGGAACTGGACAGCCCACCTTTAACCTTTTTTGGTGAACAACATTCTATGGAAGTTGTTTGATGTTTTTTGATATGAATAAAGCAGGCGTGGGCTCCATTTGACTATTAGTCTATAAGCTCAATTCATCTGATAGGCTTGCCCCTCCAGCCCCTGCTTTTGAAATTATTTTATGTGTCCTATGGGGGGTTTTTTGCCATTATTTCTCTTGGTTTTTATTTCTCAGACAGCCCATTCCATCAAGGGGAACCCCATTTTTCACTGCCTGCATGAAATGTGGTCAGGAAGGGACACTTGGCCACTGAGCCTTATCCCGAGTTCTATTTTATATTTTATTTAGAGAGAGGGTCTCACTGAGTTGCTTAGTGTCTCGCTTTTGCTTAGGCTGGCTTTGAACTTTAGATCTTCCTGCCTCCGCCTCCCAAGCCACTGGGATTTCAGACGTGCGCCACCGTCTCTGGCTAAGAGAGTATTTACTTGAATGAGTTTATAACAGAGATGTACCCATTGTTCGTCATTCACTCTGACCCTTTCAGACTCAATTCTTGCTCTTCTGTGTAAGGAAGATAGAGAATTGAAGAACCAAAATATCCTCTAATCTAGCTATCATCTCACCTTTGGTATCACTAGCACTATCACAAGGTCTTCAGTGTTTTCCTCCATTGGTCATGAATAGCCATCCATTATAACAATGTACACACTGAAGAGTACAGATCCCAGAGTAAGCAGATGTGACAAAGTCATTGAAGGTATGCAGAATGATCAGATTTATATTTAATTGTTGTAGGACAAACACTTTAAATTTTAAGTTGCCAGCTCTTGGAAGAAAATTAAAAAACTGGTAGTTCCAAAGATAAATTGGAACCAGAAATGAAAACATTTAAAATTCCAAGTCAGTTTTTCTGGAGTACTTACTCAACTGTTGCTGCCTTGTGCTACAGAACTATGTTACCCTTAACGCTTAAAAAGATAGTTACTCTGAGAAAAACACCCCATGTCAATAAATTACATATTATAGATAACTTGAAATTTTCTATATAATATAGTCTTTACGTTATGTACTTTTCAGTTCTTCAAAAAATATTGAATAAATGAATTCTTTATTTTACCATTAAATTATAAATATTACAGTGATGATTCTTTAAATATGTGTTATGCATGGTATTAAACTCTAACATACTCTTTAACCTGTAATGTGTTTTATTAATAACTAAAATATTTTAAGGGTAGTTTTAATGACATTTTGCTTCTGTTGCTGGAAGACTCTATATTCGATTAGAAATGTAGTCAGAACAGCAAAACTTTTATTGACATTAAGGTATAGCTCCACGTTTGAAAGAGATGAGATTTTCATTTATTGCTAGGCCTTATGAAAGTCTTTTGCAGTACTCCTACAACTCTCTGGTCATGTATTGGCAATATTTCTAATATGAATGAAAGACATCTGAAAAGTTCCAAAATTATAAATATTTTCTGCTTCTCTGCATTCAACCAGTTAATGAGAAAGGGATTTTGTTTTCATACTTATTCCTGATTTTCTCTAATTTATCAAATATTGTCAAAATAAGAAGTTTATTGTATGACATTGTTGTGCTCTTAGTGAGCTATTTTTAAAAATTCAAATTATTTTTATCTGCTGGTTAGGGCTTTATGAATTCATCTCCTTTGGAGTTTGGAACATGGGTTGTTATGACTTTATGCAGCTTATATACATAAATTACTCTACTGCTTAAAACAAACTTGAGGATTTGGAGCATTGAGGCAACCACTGATAGCATAAATGTTTTGAGAGCCACCATAATTCCTTTCTGCAGGAAATTTCATTCATTAAGTGTCAGAGTCAGAAGATCAAGTCAGAACTCATTATTTACAGACTTAGAGATAAATTCCAGCTGCAAACCATGATAGTGACTCTGGGTTGTGTGTTTGACTTTCTGGTTGACAGGGTGAGTAATCTGAGCCTAAGCTGAGATCACTGACCCTCAACTAAGACAAGGTGATAGATTAGCAAGTTCTTCTTACAGTTAGTCTCCACTTCTCAATATCTCTTAGTCAAGTAATTGAAGGTATTTTAGAAGAGGATTAAGTAAAACAAAACAGAAGAGTAAGATCCTCCTGTATCTGAGTGTTTCCTTGATTCATCAATAATAGAAATGGAAGACTGAACTATTTTCAACTTGTGATAAAAATAAGAAAGTTTGCAGGGAGGGGTTAAAGAGAAGGTGGAGAGAGGCGGAACTTATATAATAAACAGATTGCTTCTAATACATTGTTACAAATGTTTTTCTGGTAGGTGAACAAAAATGTAAGAATATGTTAGATGTGATAATAATCAGAAAAGTAAAAATGAAATTGACAGATTGGGGTTCCATGGTAATTCGTAGAATAATATGCATGTCTATATTCCCAAGCATGGATGTCAAAGGTTTTGTTTTTCTAATTTCCAGAGCAGCAAACTCCACCTGGGATAGCAAACTCAAGCTGTGTTTCTTCCCACTCTTAGGTTAATAATAGTCTTTACAAACCTTCACTCAGAATTCATAGTCATTTAGCCTAGCATATTTACAATTTGGATGAAATTGTAAATATAGAGTGGGAATGTATACATGTAAAGGTATTATTTTATTTGCAAGTAAAAATCTAAGGATAATGTGGCTTTCACAAATAAAAGCAATGACTTTCACAAATAGAAGCGGTGTCTTGGTGTTTCCGCATTAAAAAGAATGCAGGGTTGCCTCGGAGGCTTCTATAATCTGTCATGACACACATCTTCCCTTTCAATACTGTTCCGTCTGTCTGTGTTATGTTGATAGAATAACCAAGTTAATAACCAAGTTAACTAAAAACATATTTGGAAGTTTTTGTTTTTCACAAAGTCTTGTGTTAAAAAAATGGTGATAGTAGTAATATAATGTTTATGCAATTAGGTTATAATAATAATATTAAAAACACATAATTGAAATCTTTGAATACACAATTTGGTTCATTATTGTTACTATTAGTATAGTTGAAGTTGACTCAGAAATTCAAATCGGAAAGAAAGTAATCTAAGTCCAATGTTTTATTCCAAACTCTTTTCAGTAGATGTTAGATTGAGTGCCTACTCATCCTTCCTTTCATTTCTACACCCAAATTGCTGTGCAGTGAAAAATGATTTTCAATATAACTCCAAGATAGTGCATGAAAGCCATCAAAAGAAGACACCTAAGCTTACCGTATTATATTTATAAAGGTAAGAAAGTGAACCAGTACATTATAAAAGATTTTCAAGAGCAGGTATCTGAACTAAAAGCATTTTCTTCTTTTATTTTCAGAGATTAAGACTGTTAGATTAATATATCTTTCAATAACTCACACCAAAAACAAAAGCAGTAACTCAGATTCCAAAGCAAAGAAAATTAGCGCTCTCGCTTGCTCTCTCTCTCTCTCTCTCTCTCTCTCTCTCTCTCTCTCGTGTTTTTATGATGACAAGATGTTTTCTGTTTATAGTAACATTATCCTTTGACAAATATCACTCTAGTACACAGCTATTCAACTGAGTGGCTAGGTTTAATTTCCTTGAGGATCCTTGGTAACTAGTTTCTGCAACATTAGACAGAAGATCATTGACATTATTAAATTAGATGTTCTAGAATACTTATTGCTATACATCATTTTGCCCCCAAACTCAGTGACTTTAAACAATACCTGTTGTCTCACCTTTTCTATAGTTCGAGAATCTGGGTGTGGCTTAGCATAGTCCAAGTTTAAGGATTTCTCACAATCAGGAGTCTGCTTCAGCACCTCTTTTCCTTGCTGATGGTGGCCCAGAAGTCACTCTCAGCCCTTTACCATGGGTACCTCTCTAGTCGCTTCATCAGAATAAGAACATGAGACCTCAAAAGACAGAAGTTCAGAATGTCATAGACTAATCTCAAGCATGCTATCTTATCACTTCCATTACTGTATAGACATTAGAAACTCTCCTGAGATCCTATCCCACCTAAAAGAAAAAATAAGGGAAGCTTCAAAACGGTGTGAATATTTTCAAGTTAAGGATATTTGGCAATATTTTAGATTACCTGCCATGACATCACACAATTAGTATGTGAATTATGGCAATGTGTCATACATGAAATAATTTTTCAGAGGAAAAACCACTTTTGCTTATTTAAAAAATGATGTAAATGAATATATAGAAATTTTGTTGTGATGATCATTCATTTTTAAGGAAAATTAGTGTGGACATTTTCTTTCTTTCTTTTCTTTTTTCGTGTGTGTGTGTGTGTGTGTGTGTGTGTGTGTGTACCGGGGATTGAATTTAGCTGCACTCAACCACTGATCTACTCTACAAACCTATTTTGTATTTTATTTAGAGAAAGGGTCTCACTGAGTTGCTTACCACCTTGCTTTTGCTGAGGCTGGCTTTCAACTCACAATCCTTCTGACTCAGTCTCCTGAGCTGCTGGGATTATAGGTGTACACCGCTATACCCAGTAACATTTTCTTATAATAGATAATATTCATGCTTTTTCTGGATGACCTAAACATTTCTTAAGTAGGTAAAAAAAATTGTTCATATTACAAACATAAATATAGTTATTGCTCTTGAACTTCTCAAGATTTCAGAAGTTTTGAGTTTTCTACTTTTCATTTTTTAAATTATGTCATAGATTTTCATCCTTGAAGTTTTTGGCATTCAGGTGAGTGGGGTTTTTGTTTGTTTGTTTGTTTCCAATAATTTAATTTTCTGTAATATCCATTCATACATATGCCCATCTCCATTCCCTCCACATATTTACATACCATGTGCCTCTTGTTCAGAAAATTCTTTTTTGGACTATGTTATTGCATATAACTATGTAATGGAAACACATTTAGAATTCTTATTTATGACTATAATTGTGTGCTTCCTCTTTAGGGCTTACCCAGTACAGCTAACTAGGCAGAAGAGCATAAACTTTTGGATTTGCATCTTATTTCTTGCTTCATTAATTTCATTAATTTCCAAGTTGATGAATTCCTAGAATTAAAATGTCATCTACATTTAATACCAAAAATCACTTTCTTTACATTTAAACCACTTAATTGTACTTTTAAGTTTCAGTTCTAAATTGTGTTTGTCAAAATCTTAATTAGATTAATGTTGTAGGGCGGGAGGAATTAACTGAGCAGTAGCAGGACTGGATGAGATTTTCCCCACAAGGAACTGGAATACTGCTTAAAATCTTTGGTGTGTAATGTAGACTGTCCATGTTTTGTAACTAAAGGTTTGTGTCTCAGAATGGTGAGTGGTGTATATATAGGTTGCTATTGATTTATACAGAAAGATCAAATCTGAACACCTGAAGAAGAGACTTTTCTCTTTCCTTCAAGTACAGACTGTGTGGGATTTGTATGGAGTCTCATTTAATAAGAGAAGATTTTATTTTACTGTTTACTTACAACAGTGACAAATGGTGGCCAGAAGGAACAGCAAAGTGTGTAATCAATCTTAACGCCTTTGTTGTTTTCCTGAGAGAATAAAAGAGAGCAAAGTAGGACAAAGCAAAGCAGATACTTTGAGGGAGAAAAAAAAAAAAAGAAAAAAATGTATCATTTCTGCTATTGATGATGGTGATGATGATAATGACAGCAGTGATAATAACAAAAACAATAAATACTGCTGTTTCTCATCTAAAGGACACTGAAAGTTACATATTCTGCCAGTTTCACAGAAGAGGATATCTGAAGTTCATGGAAGACAAAAATTTGCCTAAAATATGGCAGAGTAATATTCAAATGCAGGTCAGTCTTTATTTTTAGTCTGGGTTCTACCCATTATTTCTTGGTGCTTGTGCTATGGACACAGGGTGAAAGGCATAGTCAATAGACAGTAACTCCTTATTTTCTATAATTAAATTATATATGAAGTCTAATTCCTAGAATTTTTTCCTAAGAAATATTTGGAACTGGTGTTATTCCTTTATTTAAGTTTTAAGTTTTTTTTAATATTTAAAAAAGCAAACATAACCTATTGCTATATGAAAATATTCCAAGAAACTGAAACATTTTGCAAACATTCAAAGAACAGCAGATTTTGTCTCAAAAAATAATTCTAGTAAATCATAAACCAAAGATCTATTATGTGACTAAAATTCCAAGGGTTAATGAAATTCATTAAAGCATGACAAGACTAAATTAAACTAAGACCACACCTTCTAACTTTTTACTGATGTTGTAGTTATTTTCAATACTTGCCAAGAGAAGACAAAAGAGCAAGAGATGTAGAGTCAAACCAAAATGGTAGAAATTCTAGCTTTGCCAATGGCCACTTGAATTAATGGATAACTTCTTAGTAGTCTATTTTACTTTTAGAGATTAACTTACGTGGACCTTATGGGGTAATTGTGCACAGTAAAGAAGATGTGTTTCATGAATGAATGTTGCATTATTATTATCATCATCATCATTGATATGGAAGTTTAGAGGAGAACCAATCCATGATGCAATAACCTCACTTCTTGATAGCTCTTGTTTGTTCTGAACTATATATTTTCAGGATCATTTGATTTACCTGATCACTTGCTAGGCATTGAGAGGGAAAGAGAACAAAACACATGTTTCTTCCTTTGGCTTCATTCCTATGTCATTTCTACCTCCAACTGCTAGTGACTATTTCACTCATGGTTAACCAAAGTTCAGAATCTTCAGGAACTAAATAAGGTATTGAAACTGTTTTTGCTGGTTTGTTTTCCTTACAGGCTACAAACTTTAAAAGAGGGATGGACAAGATGAAATGTATGATGGGATAAAGTGAAAGCGTCTGTGGATCCACATATTTACATAAAGTCCAATATAGTAATCCACAGAAGAGAATAAGTAGGTTGGGCTAAGTCAACAGAAATGGAGAAGTAGGGATGAACTTGAGATAATGATCAGAGGAAACACTTATAAGTCTTCTAATTGATCACATATATAAGAACACATAGATGGAAGTAAACAAGGATGAGTTGATATAAATTTGAGGAAAAGAGATAGAACAGATTAAATTCTCAAGGAAAGTTTAAGAGATAAGCTTTGGGTATTTTGAGTTTCATACAATATATCTAAACACAGATGTCAAATATATCATTGTCTAAAGAAAAGTAGAATGCTTAGGAAATGCTTATTAGAGATATAAATTTTAGAGTTCTTTGTACACAGGTGAGCTAAAATATCAGTGGGATATTGAATTAGTATAGCCATTGTGGAAAAGAGCATGAAGACTTCTGAAAGTAGAAATAGAACTACCATATAATTCAGCAATCCAACTTTTGGGTATATGTCCACAGGAAGTAATATCAGTACCTCTGAGGAGATATTTGCACTCCCATGTTTGTCATAACATTATTCACAATAGCCAAGATATGGACTCAACCTCGGTGTCCACTAATGATGAACAGATAAAGAAAATGTGATATAAATACACAGTGGAATACTAAGAAGTCTTGAAGGAAATGTCACTGACTACAATGTTTAAGAAACCTGAAGGACATTATGCTAAGCAATTAAGCCAGACACAGGAAGACACATACTGTATCATCTCATTCACATGCAGAATCTAAAGAAGTCCACTGCATGGTGGAGAATTAGGAATTGTTGTCCAAGGGATACATACTGTGTCATCTCATTCATATGCAGAATCTAAAGAAGTCCACTGCATGGTGGAGAATTAGGAATTGTTGGCCAAGGGATACAATGTTGCAGTTAGGAGGAATAAGTTCTAGGGATCTATTGTACTTTTAGGTAATTATATCTAATAATATATTGTATACTTGAAAATTGCTGAGAATTGATTTTAAGTGTTCTTGACAGGCACAAGCATGCCCACAACAGGCTAAGTAGATGAAGTGATCAAAATTATGTTGATTTTATTAATTCAATAATTTTATAATGTATGCATGTATGAAAATGCCATTATATAACATAAATATGTTCATCAATTTTAAAAAGTAAGAAAATAAAAAGGTCTTTTGCCAAGCTGTGAGAATATCCAACATTTCAAAGTCAGATAAAGAAGAAAGTTACATATGGAACTGTGATTACCTTATGGAGAGCCTTGTGCATATTTATATATAAATAAAATTTATTTCTGTAATCCTAGCTACTCAGGCGAATGAGCCAGAAGGATCACCACATTGAAGCCAGCCTGATAAATTTAGTGAAACCCTGTCTCAAGATCAATTTATCAATGAACACATAAATAACTACCAATAAATAAATAAAAGTTACTCAATAGTATTCATTAATTAAAATTATATTTTTGCTTACCACAAATGAGATTAGTACATGTTCAAAATTAGGGCAACTAATTAAATTTTTATATATTTTAATGGTTTATAGTTACTAAGTCACAGCAATGTGTTTGTAGATTTCTCTAATTTACATCAATTAATGATTCCATTGATCTACTAATTCAATTTGACTCCTGTTAATTTTTTCATCTTCTGTCTCCCAGGGATATTGGTTACTGGTAGTTTGTGTTACTTTTCTTCCTAACCTATAATAAAGTTTTCTGAGCCAAACACCTTTCTTTGTGATTTACCTGAGCAAGAAGGAAGGCAGAGGACATGACAATGATGAAAACTCCATGGGGTGACCTTCTGTTTCCTTCTCCTCCTGCCTTGTGCTTTCAGCTGCTCTGAATGCTTTCATTTGGAATGTAAATCTGCTTTTCAGCATAAGTGGCTTTGATTAAATCCTATACTTTCTTGGGTGAAAATTCAGCCAAATCTCAAGGTCCTTAGTAGATTTTCACATTGTTTACTTCCTTTACCTTATTAAAATCAAGGTCCTTTATGAATCATGTGTTTTCACTGTCATTTCCTCTTTATTTTTGTACCTATGTTTTAAATCTCAGTGCCTTCTTCTTCTTCCTTTTTTTTTTTCTTTTGGGTGAAAGAATGTAACAAAATATTAGCTTGGCATAGTCTATGAAGGAAGAAAAGAACTTGGTGTTGAGAATTATACTTCTGCCCATGAATTTCAGATCTACTTCTCATTGTCCTATTTGTTTAAGGTTATTTTTGTCATATTTCAAATCATATGACTGACAAGTAAACTTGGATATACCAAGTTTCTGATACTTAATATAGATGACACGAAGCAGTTGCCCAGAGGTCTTAGTACACAGATGTCTAAGCTATTATCTTGGGCCAAATCCTCATTTATTTTGCCAAAAGCACATATCAATTAACTGGAGCCAGAACTTTCTGCTATATTGCACTCACATTCTGGCTGGCTGAATGCATCCACATTAACATTTTTGGGTTTGTTTGTGTTTTCCCTTTGAATGATGTAGGCAGCATGTCAGTCATTGTTCCTTATTGATTTTATTCAACTTTAACAGAAGTTTTTCTTACATGCTGAATTTGTTTTAGTCAGTTCTGAAGTAAACTGTCAAACTTGAGAATAAATTTCTTAAATTTTATTAATCCCAGTTTTGGAGGAAGCAAGAAATGGTAGGAAGAATCCCATAACCTGAGCCATACTAGTTTTGTGCTTTAGATTTGTATTATCAGATTTGTGAAACTGGACAAATTTTTAAATTTATGTTATTGTATTTGTAGTTGTTGTTTTATTATTTATCAGAATATTATTTAACAGAAATGCAATATTAAATTCATTTTAAAAAATTAGACTATAAATTCCCAGAAAGCATGTCATTGGAGGGGTTTGTTCTAGGATTGGAAGTTCTGGCACTGGCTGCCTGGTATGGTAGATCTATGATCACAGCAAGATGTCACAGACTAAAGCATGGATTAGTAGCCTCTTTCTGAGCAGACTATAATAGCAATCTGGAAATTTTCTGCAATCTGAATATTTTCCCTAAAATCCATATGTGGAAAATTAAGTGGTGGGGACATTCAATGATGATGAAACCATGAGGGCAGAGTCCTCATGGATAGGATTAAAACCCCTGCTGTTAGCCATTAGCCAAGTAGGTATGACAATTTCCTTGCCAGTGTACCCCATGTTGCTTAGTGGAAGGACTCGTGGAAATAGGACATTTTGCAGTGACATTGCATGTAGGTGACCTTGCTCAAGGACCAGGGCGGATCCGGGTTTAGGGTGTTCCCGGTTTAGGTTCCAGGTTTAAGGTTTAAGATTATTCCTGCTGGGAATAGGGCGTATCCTGCTGCCTGAGTTCCCCTTGAGTTCTCACGGGATTCAGACAGTATATTTTCGGAGACAGAAGCCCAGTGGGGGTGGATTTGGGCAGAGAACGTGGATTTCCCCAGAACGTGTTTGTAGATGGCTGGTGTGAGTTCGGGAATAAAGAGTTGCTGTTTGAATCTACAAGCTGTGTGGTGGCTCGTGATTGTGTGCCCAGCCAGACTGCGGCAAACCCCCACCCCTTATGCATGGGATTAGGGCTCTTAGGGTTGGTTTGACCCTCTACTTCTGCCATGTGAAGACAAAGTATTTGTCCATTCGATACTTAGGTATCATCTTGGAAGCAGAGAGAAGGGTCCTTCCCAGACATTGAACCTGCTTGCATCATTATTTTGGGCTTACCAACCTCAAAAATACTGAGAAATAAATCTCTATTGTTTATAAATTTTTCAGTCTAAGATATTTTGTTACAGAGGCACAAAGAAATTGATACAGAGTTGTTCCTAGAATTTCTAGCTTTAGTCAATTCTGTCTAATTGTTATATGTATTATATTTCTCCACAGTTGATTCTATTCTCACATGTGACCAATAGTGATGACCTGTATGTGATTTTAAAAAATACATGATTTATTTACATCACTGGGTATTTGTTGTTTATACAACCAAAAAAATTTGGTTATATGGATAAGTCTCTAATAATTTCGTTAAACATTATAAATAGAAAAGTCATGCTCAGAGAATTGAAGTTATAAGGTAGAACTAAAGTGAGAATGTGGGTAAGTGAATATGAAGAAATAGATATTAAATATTTGAAAGCTAGTGATCTTTGTTATATGGTGGTAAAATATTTAGTTATACCTAATAGCTAATGTGTATTTAAAAGCAAACCACATACCAAAGGGAGTTGAAAACATAAATAAAATCATATGTTGAAGTATCTGACTTTTCCCTGTGAATTTCTTCAGAAGCTTAAAGGAACTTGATATTCAAACACTTATTTTCATCTTCTATACAGACATCAAATACACTCAGAAACATTTATTAAAAAGACCTTCTCACTTGCCATTCTGCAGTATCACCTTGTGATCCATCAAAGGCCTGCATATGTAGGGGTCTGCTCTGTGCTCCTTTCTGTTCCATTGTTTTATATGGGTATCTTATTGTCAACAGCATGGTCTTAATTATTTGTATTCTTATTAATTTTTTTATGTGGTTGTCTTAGTTCAGGCTGTTACAACAAAAATCTCACAAGAGTGAGTAATATATGTACAACAACACTGTTTCTTACAGGTTCATAGGCTGGAAAGTCCAAAATCAAGGGGTCAGTGGATTCAGTGTCTGGTAAGGGCCAGTTTTCATGGATGGCACTTTCTTGTTGTATTCTCAGATGGTGGGAGGAACAGGTAGTTCTCTGGTGTTCCTCTTTTTTAAGGGCTTTGATCTCATTCATCTCCCAAAAGGCCCCACTACTACCAAAGGGGGAGAATTTTAACATGTGAAATTTTGGAGGACAAAGATATTCAGACCCATGCTACGGGTCTAGCATGTACTTATTATTATTATTTTTTTTTAATCTCAGCATATATTCTAAGATTATGTAATTATTAGATTTATCAATTTCCATATAAATGTTACATTCAGATTGTTAATTTTCAGAATCTGGATTTTTGAGGTGTTCAATTTTGTCTGAGGTTTTTCTGAATCTATGTTTACGTTTTGGGACACCACTAAGATACTGATTCTAGTTCTAAACTGAGGAAATGGAATTTGCCTCTTTACTTTTGAATTATCTTATTAAATTGTTTTGCAGTTTTCTTTGTATAAGTCTTACCTTTCCTTCATTACATGTATTGTAGATATTTAAGAGTTTTCTTAATACTGTATTTTATTGTACCATTTCTTCAAATTTCATTTTTTAATTGTTTCTAGCAATGGTAATACTTGTAGTATTACCAAATGCAATACCAAAGTGCACAAAACAGTTGACTTTTGTATATTGTTTTTTTATTCGATGACTTATGTTCATCTGCTAATTCTGTTTTTTTTTTTCCTTTCTTTTTTAGATGCTTTTGGATTTTCTAAACAATCATGATCATGGCAAATATATAACACTTGTGTTTCTTTCTTTTAATATCTAATAACCTAGCTTTTTTGTTTCCTTGTTGCTGTCTAGAGTCACCGGTAAAGAGTTTTTCTCTTTTATTCTGCTGATGTAGTATAGACAGAATAGTGGTCCAGCCAGAAACTGAATATGCTATATTACTAGTGGTCAAAGGAAGTTGGCAGATATAATTAATTCATGGATGATCCTGGATTATCACAAGAGCCCTTGAAAGCAGAGAATGTTCTCTAGCTTAATGCAAGGGAAATATAGCAGAAAGCAAGAGGAGACTGAAACATTAAATCTGCCATTCCTGGAGGAAGGCCATGTAGAAAGCATGAGGGGGCATAATAGGCAGCTTCTAGGACTAGCTCCTGGCAGACAGTCAGTGAGGAAACAGGGACCTACGGCCTACCTGGGAGGAATTGAATCTAGTCAACAGCTTGAATGAGCTCAGAAGTGGATTTAGCTGAAAGGAGCACAGACCAACATCTTTATTTCTGCCTTGTGAGATTCCAATCAGTCAACCCAGCAGAGTTGCATTAGACCTACACGTTGGACTATGAAATTTCTTATACTACTAAGTTTGTCATAATTTGTATAACAGTGATAGAAAACTAAGACATACAGTGAGATAAATGGACAAATTTTTAAATTTTAAAATAAACTCACATTCATACATTGAACAAAAAAGGGCTTATTATATATTATACTCTGTAAACTGCCTCATTTGAGTTGCTAATGATTTATGAATTTTAACCTATGTTCATGAAAATTATAAATCTGCAATTGTTCTTTTAGATTAATATTTTCATTAATTTTTGATATTAAAGTTTTATTTATCTCATAAAATTAGTTGGTAAGTTTGGAAATCTTCCTACTGTTTCTATTCTTCTGGATAAAATTTCCTATAATTTTTCCCCATGTTATTTAAAGGAATTAATAAATAAAGTCACTATATCTGAAGAATTTTGTTTTAGAAAGATCTAAGTAACAGAGTCAATATATTTAATTGATATAGAATATATATGAGTCAGTTTTGCCTGTGAAATATCTGTGCCTTTCTCCCCTCTCGCCATCACCCAACAAACCGGAAGAGCTCTCTAAGCAGCCAACATTAGTTTAGAGTGCTCAGGGCTTTTCCATTTGCCACTGTCACTATTGCTGTCCCTTCATTATACTCCACTGAGCTTTATACACACAATAAAACAGTATGACATTTTCCTGGAGAAATCAAACACACTTTATTAACTTTCAAAGTTAACACAGTAGGAGATTCACAGAATGAAATCCGAAACTCTTGGTTTGTCCTCAAGTTTGGGAAACTAAATATTCAGCATAGGCTTGTCTTGTGTGATCTTTTTTTTTTTTTAATTTTTTAATTTGTTCTTTTTAGATATACATGACATTAGAGTATATTTTAAATATAATATAACTTCCCATTCTTGTAGTTGTACATGGTATGGAGTTACACTGGTGTTATGTTCATATATGAACATAGGAAAGTAGTGTCTGATTTATTTTGTCTTTCCTATTCCTATCCACCCTCCCTTCCCTTTATTTCCTTTTGTCTAATCCAGTGAACTTATATTCTTCCCTCCTCCACCCTTATCGTGAGTTGGCATCTGCATATCAGAACATTCAGCCTTTGGTTTTTTGGGATTGGCTTATTTCACTTGGCATGATACTCTCCATTTCCATCCATTTACTGGCAAATGCCATATTTTCATATGGGAGGTTTCTATGGGCCAGGACTGAAAGTGGCAAAAAGGCTTTTTCTCACAGATTCAGGCACTTGGCCTCACATAACTGCAAGGGAAGAAAGGCAAGAGGACTGGCTCTGTGTACAGGAGGTAAAGGAGACATGTTTTGGTGAACACTACCATTCTTGGTCACTGTCCAACATTTTAGTCACCAAGAGTCCATTTCTCTTTTCTTTATTAATTAATTTATTTTTTACATACATGACAATAGTGGAATGTATTATACTCATTACTACCCATTTACAGCACAAGTTTTCTTAACTCTGTATGTAAAGTATGTTCACACCAAATTATGCCATTATACATGTACTCTTTTTGTGTGATCTTCATGTGACCAGTCTGCTCCTCTGTCTTCTCAAATCACAGCTGGATAGGGATGAGAGATGTCAGACAACTGAGTACCATGTATCCTTTCTAATTTTGCTCTTTTCATATACCTTATATATGGGAGAATGGTAAAGAGTTGTAGGAATTTCAGATTTTGTGGAGATGAGCAATTAAACAAGAAAGGGTGATACATGTGACTCAACATGCACTGGAAATTATCTACCTTAGATTTGCCAACCCTTGAAAAAAACACTTACTTGATTTACATAAACCAAAGAGGAAAAATAAAAGAAAAAGAAAAAGAAATATTTAAATAGATGTTGATCAGGCTAGAGGTTGTAGATGGGAATTTATTTTTTTTAAGGAGAAGTTTTTGAAATGAGAGATGAGGGAGATATTGGAGTATGGGAAACTTGTCAAAAGACAGATAAAAATAAAAAGAAATTTAAAAACCATTGCACTGAACTATTTGTCAACTTCATGGTGTTTCAAGAAGTACAAGTCAAGTAAAGGACTTGAATTATTTTGAATTTGTTCTGTTTTCATGGACTATGTCATTTTAACTGCAGCACTGCCCTAAGTCTGAACTACATAGCTCAAGACTGTAAAAGTATTTCTTTGTATGCATTAGATGTATAACTTCCCCACAAATCAAGAAAATCTTGCCCTCTGAGATTGAGACATATATATCTTAAACTCTGAAATTATATATATACACACACACACACATAAATGGTTATAATATATGGTAGTTATGCTTGCAACTTATCTTAACAATGCACTTATTAGTCTCAGTACATATTCCTAATTTTTTAGACATGAAATAAAATTTTTCCTTTCATACATAGGTTTAATTATAATTTTTTAAAAGAATATATAATGGAAAGATATTATAATCCCAAAGCTTATGTTTGCAATGTTGTTTGTAATATTTCTTAAGTGAATATTTTCATTCTTTGGCTACTTCAACAACAAAGGAAGTCAAGATTCTTTAATAACTACTAGTCCCTAGGGGAGTCTCATTCATTTTCATCACCTTTCATTGGGACCATTATAATTTTATCTGTGAAAATTAAATGAAAAAGTGAAAAAAATTACTAATCTTGTTTTTATTTTTTTTTCTTCTCATAAAACCCGAGATATTATTGGATAGTGAGAAATGAATGCATAAATCAAGAAATAATGCATAGCCTAAGGTATGTTTCCAAATAACTGATTATCAAGCAACAGCTTAGCATCAGAATTAGCCTAGCTAATTTGCCCTGGAAGACTTTTTTTTCCTAAAGGGAATTAACCAAGGTCAGATTTTCTTCATGTGGTTCCTCCAAAATGTAGACTTTGAGTCAAAGATATGGATTTCAGAATTTCTTTTTGTTTAAATGTTTTCATTGGTGTCTTATAATTATACATAATAGTGGGAATCATTATATGTTTGTACATTCATGTAACATAATTGGATCAGTTTCATTCAGCTTTCCTTCCCTTTATCCTCTTCCTTTAATCTACTAGCCTCACTTCTATTTTCGTGAGATCCCTTCCTTTCTCTTTAGCTTCCACATGACACTATATCTTCTGAGTCTGACTTACTTCATTTAACAAGATGTTCTCCAATTTCATTCATTTTTCTGCAAATGACATAATTTTGTACTTTTTTAATAGCTGAGTAAAATGCCATTGTGTATACATATGACATTTGCTTTATCCATTCATCTGCTGTTGGATACCTAGCCTGGTTCCATACTTTTGCTATTGAGAATAGGATTTCATTTGACATGATCCACAAAAATATGGAGCGGTGGAATATAGGTGAGAACATATTTTTTGACTTTTTCCTTCATAGAAAATGAGGTTTATTTACTCACTAGCTTTATAATGAAATACACAATGCTTTAATATGAAATACACAATGATTGCTTTCATCAACAAGAGAGTAGAAATGTATGACAAAAGTGAGCTGCATAATTACTCAGGCTGTACTACAAGAAGCTTTGCAGCTTTGGCTTGATATCTTGGAACAGTCACTCTTAAGGACTGAGTCACTCTATAACAAGGCAAAATTCGGTGAAACTGCCCTGGTCCATGTTAATTTTATATTATTTCTTTGCCACTCTATGTTTGAGTGGTAAAAATAGTGTTTGCTAATCATGTGACTTTCAGTTCCAAAATGTATGACTCAAAGCTTTCTTCAAGTGACTTTGTTTATATGGTTTCTGGGATTCATGCATGGGATTTTAAAGCCTGTTGCTATGCTGAACTTCCTACTGATTCTGAACCAGGAAAGACTCAGTTATCAGCTGCACATATGAACTTGGCTTTTTTTACAAGTGTACAGAAGGAAAGAGAAGTCACAGAATGTTTATATGATACAAGTGTGATCTTCTATTGTATCATGGATACACAAAAAAATAGAGGTGAACAAAAACAATAAGATTAAAAACTTCTTCCAGGTGTGTGGAAAGAAGAGTCTTAGGTCAATATGTATCTTAGATACCTGGCTTCATCACAGCCATCTATCTTTATGCTGTATATTGAACATACTTTTTTTTGACTAATGAGAATTTATAATCCTGACTGGAAGATGGGGTAAATTTGCTTTCTGGAAGAACAGATGCATGAGACATCAAGATGCAATTGCTGGGGGCACAGTGGCTGAGAGTTATTTCATGGTTATTAAGGATCACCAAAAATTTAAAACCTGCTAGTAATATTAGATTTTTTTAAAAGATTTTTTTAAAGTTTTAATTGTTCTAATGTAGCCTAATGAAAGCAACATGAATCATTGTACTGCCTTCCCCACCATCTGAAATAGGAAAAATATGTCCTTAATCAGAGGATATAACCCATTGGGTCAAGACATCAGAGCACAATCATATGATATAGGAAAAGAAAGACTATTTAGCAGCCTGTGAGTCCACATAGGACTAAACAACCTTTTTTCATAGGGAGAGAGGCATTGTTTCTCTCAAAGTGCCTCGGTGTATAGAGCAGTGACCGTTCTGTCAGACAGTACCTCACTCAGCTGTGGCAAAGATTCCACTAAGGAAACATACAGTAATTTTTTCTTGGTGAATGGAGTTAAGGTTTTGATTTTCTGACTTCAGATATCTTCAATTGTGTATTCATTTTAACAAATATGCCCTCTAACTCTACATTCAAATGAACATTTACATCATTATAACAAAATATTTAACATAATAGAATGAGACAGAATGCAGACTGTGCACATGAGGTTTCAAAGAAAAATGAGGACTCCGGTGGGAATTGACTAGAGGCCATTCGTGTTATATTCTGGAAAAGAACCTGTCTACATTTTGACCATGTCCTGAAACTTTATGTGAAGCTGAATTTAAAAGTGATGGATTAATTAATCTGATGGAGAAAATTTCAAGGCCGCAAGGCATTCAGGCACTGGCATGGATTTTGATGGCAGGTTTCAACCAAGTGTGCTGTGAGAATTTAGAGCAGACATCATAGCTAAAGTATCGCGAGGCAGCCAGCACATAGCTAGGATAATTCCTCCTGCTGAGAAGGAGATGAGCCACCTGAGAAAAATAAAGTCTGAAATAGTTAGTGAAGAATTAAGAGACAAAGCCAAAAATTAGTTTTAAAAGCAGTGTGCCTGAGAGTTTCTTCCAGCCCATACAGGAGCTGGAACAGAGCAACTAGAAAATGGATCCAGTCATTTGTTTAGGGGAGTACTTCAAAGGCAGGGATAAGGTCTCAGTGGGAGGAGTCTTGCTTCTTGGTGTGGCAGGGGACTTGCTGCAAACAGGTTGATTGGCATCTTGGCAAACTACACTTATCGCTGAGAGGCTGTGTGTCTGTATGGCTGCAGCAGGTCACACCATCTCTGGCACTGTGAGGGACCTTTGGCAGGTATTTGGGCCACCTCACCATCAGAAGTGCTTCTGTGAATTCCCAGACACAAGACTTTCCTACTCAATGCTCATCTAGTCCAGGCATATTTCACAGATGACTCCTGATACTAAAGAGTTTTAAAAACTTGTAGTTTGACCAGAAAATTTCATGTAAAATTGGGGGCCAAGGAGTGTGCTTGTTAAAGAAATTCAGCCCCGAACAAGAAGCTAAGTACTTTGCACAGAGACAATAGGGAAGACGACATGAGGATATCTCAGGAGTTTGCAAGACCGCACCCATTGTAAGCAGATGTAGAAGAAAAAAATTCTTTTGAGAAAAGATGGTGAGGGCACTAGCTCAACAAGGGGACCTAGAAATTGTTTCAAATTGTTCAACCATGAATGTACTCAGAGGTTATTGCCACCATGATTCCAGGGGCCCCAGGAATTACACAGACCTTGGCATCAGCCATGTGGTGCTAGATGTGCAAGAATACAGGATGATTGACTTAAAAGGTCAAGGAGGTGTCCACCAAGATTTCAAAGGAAGGTTTGAGAGTCCAGGGAAAGTATGGAAGACTCAGAATCCCTAGGAGCTGCCCTTGAGAGAGCAATGTGTGAAATTGTGAAGAAGGGGAAGCAGAAGTTGGAATTGAGAAATTAAGAGATTACAGCAACCATTTTCTGATAAAAGCCTCTGGCTAAGGAGGAAGCCAGACTAAAGGAAAGCCTACATGAGCTTCAAACAGCAAGGCCAAAGGATCAAGTTTCTCCAAGTCCACTGGGAATCACATCTTGCCACCAGGTGTTCAAGAGGCTATGTGGAGTTATGGGACTTATTTGCAAAGCTGGGTTTTGTTCTTGCTTTGGTCCCATCCTTTCTTCCTATGCCTCTATTCCTTCTTTCTGGAATAGGAATGTTTACTCTGTCACTGTATATATATATTGGGTATGTGTAACTTGCTTTTGATTTTTACAGAGACTCAGGCAAGAGTTTACCTTGAGTTACAGAGGACATTTTGGACTTGGATTTCTGGGCAATGTTGAAACTGTGAAGACCATAGCACTCTTAGTGTTGGGTTACATGCATTTTGCATAGTGATGGACATGAGTTTTTTTTTTTTTTTTTTTTGGGGGGGGGTAGAGGCAGAATGTCACACTGTTAATATGAGGCTTCTCCCAAAAACTCCTATTTCTGAAAAAATAATTAGAGGTAAAACAATTGGATTGGGAGAGCTATAACCTAATCAGTATTCTAGTGTGAACAGACTGGGTGTTAACTATAAACAGGTTGGCATGGCTGGAGGAGGTGGGTCACTGGGGGTGTGCCTTAGAAGGTTTTGTCTTCCCTGTGGACTCTTCCCATTATCTCTGTTTTTTGGCTGCCATATGGAGCACTTTCCCTCTGCCACCCCTTCAGCCATGATGTACTGCCTCACCTTGGACACAGAGTAATGGAGTTTGAGATTTATGGATTGAGACCTCTGAAGCATGAGTCACAAACTTTCCTTCCTCTGTCATGGTTGAAATATAGTATGCCCCAAAAGTTTACATGTGAGACAATTCAAGGTTTGGAGGAGAAATGATTGGGTTAAAGCCTTAACATAATCAGTGAATTAATCCCTGATTAGTATTAACTGAGTGGTAACTGGAGTCAATTGGGGTGTGGCTGGAGTAAGTGGTCACTGGGGGCAAGGCTATAGGGTATATATTTTGTATCTGGTGGGAGTCATTCTCTCTGCTTTCCAGTCACAATGTGAGTTGCTTCCCTCTGCCACACTCTTCTGCCATGATGCTCTCTCTGCCTCACCTTGAGCCTCGAGGAATGGAGCTGGCCTTCTATGGACTAAGACTTCTGAAACCATAAGCCCCTAAATAAACCTTTTCTCCTTTATAGTTGTTCTGATCATGACTTTTAGTGGCAGTGCAGAAAAAGCTGGCTAAAATATCCTCTAAGTTGTTCTGGTCAGGTATTTTGGTAAAAAACCAACACACACAGTTACTTAAAACAAAGTGTTGATTAATTCCACTTTTTAAAAGAAACTTCAGTTAATTATGTGGAATTATATATTGTATTTGTTATTGCTTTTGCTGCCTTAATAAATCCAAGAGTAATTTAAGTTTAATTTATTTTCTTAACTGATCATTTGGTCCTTTCTGCCATCCCTTGGTGGTTTCTTATTTTCTTTTCTGATTTTTGACTATTTTGTTGATCTCATGTCTGCAGTCTCTATTACTGCCACTGTACTTCTCAATTATTTTAATGAGTATACCATTTTCTCTTAAAAGAGAAATTTATTTTAATGTCCTCTCCATTTGCATTTCACACATTCAATAATGCTTATGTAACATGTAGCAATATTTATTTCAGATTTCAATTTCTCCTTTCCCTCTTCCTTTTTTTCTCTCTCCTGATAAAATCTCCAAAGATGAGCATTGAAACAACAATGTGACAAAAATTAGTTTTGAAAAATTGTGCTCCTATCTTTTGTTACTGGAAATTTTAGAAACTTGACAATTAGGAACAATTTATTGAAAAGGTTTGACATAGTGAATGTGCAAAGGCAGGGATTCTGACATGAGGTGGAAAAGGGAAAAGAGAGGACAAATTAAAAAATTCTGAAACTACATAATCAATTTGTTTATGTTTCCCAGACCCCTGCCAAATGACTGCATTATTCCTAATCCATTTGATGTAAGTATCTCATGAGACATAGACATGAGTCATACAAGTGAATAATACAGAGATTACTTGTAGAGGGATAAATACAAAAGGAACTATGTTAGACAAAAGTTATTAGATGCTGAATATTTCTTTTTCATGGTGGAAACAACTAATCTTTGGTGAAAGATTCATGCTCTTCATCCATAGTATTAAGCAAGTATTGGGAGAAAGCTATTCCACTAAATATTTTATTTCTGAGTAATTTTCTATCTAAGCATAAACATGTGATTAACTCTGCCTAATGAAATATGAGCAAAATAATTAGCATCACTAGCAGAATGAGAATTATGCAACCTCTTCATTTTCTTCATGATTTTTACCCACACCACAATTTCAACATTACAAAAGGTAAAGTACCTGAATATTTTAATCTATTTAGAAGAAAGCTGTCTATTAAAGCACATTAATATAGGTTGGTTCACTTTATGTGAAAAATCCTATATGTAAATATTTTGACTTTGGGGGCCAGAATTGCTGTTTTTATCTCTCTCTATTCCTTTCCTCTTCATCTTCCTCTTTTTCTTTTTCTTCCTTTTTTTTTTTTTTTTTGGTCCAAGACTGAACTCAGGGGCATTTAGCTGCTGAGCCACATTCCCAATCCTTTTTTTTTTGAGACACTAAGTTTCTTAGCCTGGCTTTGAACTTGTAGTCCTCTTACTTCAGCCTCCTAACCCCTTGGATTAGAGGAATGCACCACCAAGCCCAAGTACATGTATGAAGACACAAATAGTGTCACTTTACTTTGTGTACAACCAGAGATATGAAAAATGGTGCTGTATATGTATAATATGAGTTGAAATGCATTCTGCTGTCATATGTAACAAATCAAAATTAAAAAAAAAAAATTAAAATGCAAACATAAAATATAGAACAAACAACAACAAAATTATTCTTAGCTTGAGAGGTGTACAAGAACAGACTATGGGAAAAACAGGCCTAGACATCCTAATTTTCCAATTTCTCTATTAAGTCAACAACAAGTGAAAGTTTTGTGCTGTGGTGAGTATACCCTGATTAATAGTCTGTAGCAGTGGTTGGCAAACTCCATCCTAAAGGCCAAATATGGCCTGCAACCTATTTGTGTAAATAAATTTTTATTAAAACACAGTCACATTTTTAATTATATATCATACATTACTAGACATGCGAGAAAACACACCGGAGAGAAGCTCTACAAATGAGACCTTTGTACCATTTCTTTAAGGATGGGTCAAGATTTAATTCTCACCACTATCATCACAGCAGAGAGAAATTTTTGAAATGTGAAAACTGACAATGTGACAATGCCTCCAAAATTTATTCACCAATACTCAGCACCTGAGGATACATACTGGTTAGAGAGAATACAAATGGAAAAAAAAAAAATGTTTTAAAGCCACATGTTTCTTAAACACTACTGATTTTTGGAGAATTTATTGTGCCCAGAAACCCTAAAAAGTTAAATAATATTTGCAAAACTTATTCAAATTTTAAATTCACTAGACATCTGAAAACTCATACTAGTAGTGAACATTAAACAAATGTTTTCCAAAATGTATGCCTTGTATAACAACAAAACATTTTCAATAAACACCTTGACAAATGTGAAAAAAAAAAAAAAAACACAGTCACACCCATTTACTTTCCTATTATCTGTGACTATTTTTCCACTACAAACACAGAACTAAGGAGGTGCAATAGTGACAATCCACCCAGGAAGGCTAAACTATTTACTCCCTGAACCTTCCTGGAAGAAGCTTTCTGATCCATTTTCTATAACCTTGATAATTATTTCCCTGTCTCTAGAAGTGCTCTGTCATTAATGTGGTAGACACAAATTTTCCAACTTAACAGAAATTTCTTCCTCATATTGAGCACCATCGCTTTTTCTGTAGTATCTATCCATTGCTGCCAGTTCTGTCCTTACAATCTCGGAAAACAAGATGCCTTCTCTTCTAGACAGCAGCCCTTCAAACATCCCAGTACTTTTGATGTCAGAAAAATAATTTACCTTGAGTTACATCACCTACTTATCACCAAGCATTATGATTTGCTCTCTTTTTTTATATAGTAATTTCCTGAAATGTTTGCTAAAACTTTAAAGGAAATATCTGAGGATAATTAAGGGAAGGGATAATGGATGGGAATAGAAAAGACAGTAGAATGAATCAGACATTACTTTCCTATGTTCATGTATGAAGACACAATCAGTTTAACTCCACAACATGTACAACCACAAGAATGGGGAGTTATACTCCATGTATATAAAATACATCAAAATACATTCTGCTGTCATGCATAACTAAAAAAAACAAATAAAAATTAAAATAAAGGAGATATCTGGTTCAAATTAAGTTCAAAAATGACTTCCCATGTTTAACTACGACATTTTAAGGAAAAAAAAAATTGAACACTATCCAGTTCTATGTTTCTACTCTGAGGTATATTGGGTAGATTTGCTTTTGCTTTACTGACATTTTGGTTAAAATTTAATAAAGCAGTGTCTAACATTTAATAGTGAAACTGTGTAACTATACTAACATAAATTATAAGCATAACTTCATCACTTTTAAACTGTGTATTTGAGGGGAAGTTTCTTAAGTCATTTATTTTTCACTTTCCTTCTCTGTAAAATGGGAAAATTATTAATGACTCAGAAATGCTCTATCATAGGTATATTTTGAGAATTAAAAGAGACAGTACATGTGTGATGCTCAATCCTATCCCTAACGTATTAAAAGAATTAAGAAAATCTTATTTGTGGGCTGGGATAGAGCTGAGTGGTAGAGTGCCTGCCTGAACTGTAAAATGTTCTTTGTGATTTGGGCAAAACTATGACACTTTATTGATCTTATTTAGACTAAAATCTATGTTCTGTTTGCATGTATCTGTCTTTTCTCCCACTTTCTGAATTTGTAGATTTCTTTATTTTATGTGAGAGGCAATGTGACAAAGATCATTGAATACTGGCATTTTGGTAGGATCTGGCTTCAAATGCTGACTTTGTACCTGTCTGAACTGGGCCAACATGTTGAAAATTCTGAGCATTTTTCCCATTTGTTAAGACTGGATATTAATAATTACTTTATAGAGTTTTTGCAAAGATTAAAGGGAATAATATGTTCAAGGTGCTTAGCATAAGCCTAGAATATAATAATAGATCAATAAGTGGTAGCAAACATTAGCATTTCATTAAACTGCCTTTGATAATTTATCATTACTCCAATTTCTTTTTTGAGAGCCTATTCTATAATATGACAGATATTCTCCACCATTTCTGAGTAAGATTTTATTTTTATTTATGCATTCATTACCATAACTTTGGATTGAAAAAGACTAAACGACAATTCCCAAGATATCTCTTTATATGTAAACTAATATCTTGTTCATATCCTTGGGTATGAGCAATCATCGGTGCCAAAGATAACTGTTTATCTAGCTCTCTTTGGATTGACATGTGATTTTGTAACAGAAGGACTGAGTCGAAATAAATATGAAAATTAATTTTTTATCCTTAATTTATGAAGTATGCTAACAATCAAATTTCTACTTTTAATGAGACCCAAAATGATGGTATTTTTTGTTTTATTTGCACAAATTATGTTCTCATTTATTAGAAGTAAATGAGAATGCATATTAATGGTCATTTTATTGTAGTCACTATAGTCTTAACATTTGCAGTGGTTTCTGGTCATTCCTGATTATGGGCAAAAGGATAATTTGTTCCAATAAATTATAATGAGGGATATATTTCAGGAAGGATTTTTCATTCTGTTATGTACAATTCATGTGCTCATATTTTTAGAGTTTGGAATTGCTGAATTCTGTAATAATAAACTCTCTTATTTTTATTTATTTATTTTTGGGGGTGTACCAGGGATTGAATTCAGGGGCAATCAACCACTGAACCACATCCCCAGTCTTATTTTGTATGTATTTTATGTATTTATTACCATATCTTTGGATTGAAAGTTATGGTAATAAATACACTGAGTTGCTTAGTGCCTCGATCTTGGATCTTGTTGTGGCTGGCTTTGAACTTGAAATCCTCTTGCCTCAGCCTCCCAAGCCACTGGGATTAAAGATATGTATCACCGTGTCCAGCTCTTTCATTTTTCAATTAGTAATCAATAGTGCAAATTCCCCTTGATTTTGCTGTACTGTAATTCAAACCTGCAGGAAGCCATCTGTGAATTACATGAGGATTTTCTCTAGGAATGGTAGTCAGGGAGATTTAGGTTTGGCACTGTGAACTATCTGTGGCTCTCCCCCTGCAATAGATTGCCCAATGCATGTGACCTTTATCTCTGCTCTGCTAGGAAGATCCTTCACAGTAGCTCCGGAGATGGGATTAATCCGTTGGGAACTGGACAGCCCATCTTTAGCCTTTTTTGGTGAAGAACATTCTTTGGAAGGTCTTTGATGTTTCTCGATATAAATAAAGCAGGCACGGGCTCCATTTTGCCATAGTGTAAAAGCTGTATTCATCTGATCTGATCGGGTTGTCCATCCTACCTCTACTTTTGAAACTACTTTCTGTGTCCTATGTTTTTTTCTTCATACTATTTTTCCTAGCTCTTATTTCTCAGCCAGCCCATTCCACTGAGGGCAACCTCATTTCCACTGCCCAAGCAGGATGCAGTTGAGACATACCAGTACCTAGAATCTCAGTGATAACTAATATTGACAAATTTTACATGTTAGAGCTCATAGATCAGTCCTGTCAGATTGGCAGTTCATTCTAATTGCCCTATAAAAACAACTATAACTTTTAAAAACATATAGAAGAATCAGTTGACGTCAAAATTTAAGTAATGTGTTGTTAGGCAATTGAGGTTCCTAACTTTTACTCCATTATACAATTACAGCTTGCGGAAGTTTATTCTTAGGACAAAAAATAAAAATACTTCTTGAGAAATCAAACAAAATTAATTGATTATGTCCACAATTCCTTGTTCAGATTCTTAGGAGCCAATAATTACGTAAATTTTTGTTGAATGTAATTTTACAGAAGACTCTTGTTTAATAATAATTTACAGTCATTTTTTATTTCAATATACAGGATATCATAGAATCCTATAATTATATTTTAAAGGGGAAAATTGTTTTTAAAAAGTTGTTAATTTTAAGATCTACATTATTTAATTCATGATCTTTATTTTATATTACATGTGGTCAAATCATCTTTATGTGAAATCTCAAAGCTTTCCTTTATAATACAAAATTTCTAAAAGATGAATAATAACTGATGGCAAAAATTGGAGAATGGATTTTGAAAAAATCTTATAAGTTTTTAAAATACAATTTTAATTTTTCATTTATCTCTTTTGTTTTTTATTCAACAATCTAAAAGAAAGTGACTTAAAGCCAGGTGCAGTGGTACACTTCTGTTAACCTAGAGTCGTAGGAGGCTGAGGCAGGAGGATTACAAGTTCAAGGCCAACCTCAACAACTTGGTGAGGCTTAAGCAACTTAGTAAGACCCTATCTCAAAATAAAAATAAAAAGTTCTGGGAATGTGGCTCAGTGGTGAATTACCCCTGCATTCAATTCTCAGTACCAAAAGTGACTTAACAAGTTGTTCATAATTATTTCTAAAGAAGCTAATAGTATTACTGGGCAAGCAAACTCATAGCTATGGCTTATTCATATGGACATCAATAGTCTGATCCAATCAGTCAGTGTATCCACAAATGGCTTAGGGATAGAGAAAATTTCATTTTTCTAAAAGGAGGCTGCAGTACTCCATCAAAGTTAATTTTGTTTGAGATATATTGCATTGAATGGTTTTTAATAAAATGAATTAGACAAAATGAAATCACACAGTGTATTAAGAAAGAAACCAATAAGAATGCATACCAACTCTATTGATTTGAAATTATATTGGTCTCATTTTTAACTCATTTGCTTATTTGAGTTAAATAACTTTCAATTTTTAACCTTAATTCATTGAATTGTATTGAACTTACTAGAAACCCATTGATAGGCTGTTGGATTTAGATCAAATGTAGCCTGCTGTCATAGTTAGCAGTTTCAGTAAATGGCTTCTTTGAGTCTGTGAGATTTAGAGCTGAGTTTGGTTCTCTTTTGCAACCTCACTCTCACAAAGAACTGGGCATGTCTCAGTACACTGCACTGCACAGATTTGCTGAACAAAAGAATGGATGAATGCTAGCAAATATATTCAGAAAAATATTGGCAAAAATAGTAGCCTTGACTATTTCTGATGTCATTCTGTGTGTATGCATTTTTTAAAGACTAAGAATCAGCTTTATTACTGATTTTCATTACATTTAAAATATGCTCAAAAAAACAAGTGATTGAGGAGGAAAGAAAACAAACACGTAGGAACACAATTAAGTCAAGTTAATATTAAGTCATAGGAATTCTCACCATGACATTCTATAAAGCTACTTACAGCTCTAAGACTCCTTACAACCAAGACAAAAAGGAAAACCATTGTGATTCACAGTGTCTTCAGAGCAAACTGTTCAGAAGAAGCAAATATTTTCCTTCAACTTAGACCCTAGAGGAATTTCTCTCATGAGTTCTTAATTAGACTTCTCTGACCTAATTACGCCCATTCTTGACACATAAGGTGTTTTACAGAGTGGGTTCTCAAGGTGAATATAACACAGACAGTATGACAAGAATAACTTTCCTGAAATTTGATACAAATTTACTCTGAATTATACTCTTTTCATGGATAATTTAAACTTCCAGAGTAGCAGTTTGCATACAGTATTCTGCATATTCCTAGACATACTTGAAAGTATTTCAGGGACTTCCTTCAGGGAGATAGGTCATAGGACTGAGGAAGCAATAAGGGCAGACATTGCTTGGATTCTGGGTAAGATTTCAGAAATTCTTCTACTTCCAAAAACCAAAAATTTTGAAAATCACTAACCTAAACAAATGCTAGATGATATGACTTCTAGACAGTCAGTCCTAAACTTTTGCTGGCATGTTTATTTTTGACACAAAATGAACCAAAGAAAACTTTGTTTTTGTCCATGACAAGAACCTAAGGTTCAGGTAGGTTTTAATGCCAATTTTAAAAGATGCATGTAATTTGCTATTTTGGTTTGGTTTGGTTGTTTAGGTTGGTTTGTGGTACTGGAGACTGAACCCAAGAACATTCTATTTCTGAGCTACATCTCTAGCCACTTGCATTTTTTTTAGCTGTAGATTGACACAATATCTTTATTTATTTAATTTATTTTTATGTGGTGCTTAAGATGAAACCCAGTGCCTCACCCATGTGAAGCAAGTGCTCTACCACTGAGCTATAACACCATCCCCTACATTTTATTTTTTATTTTGGGACAGGGTCTTGCTACGTTGCCCAGGCTTGTCTGGAACTTGTGATCCTCCTTCCTCAACCTCAAGAGTCCGTGATATTATGGGTATATGCTGCTGAACATGGCTAATTTGTTTTTCCATTAAATGTTTACCAAATGGCATTTAAGTAACATTTTAATATTTGTAGGCACTTTTATGTTCCTGGTTGGTTCCTTGGATTTTAACTGAAGGAAATATTGAAATGTGTTGAAAAATGCACACATCATTAGAATATGTTATTCAGAAGAGAATAATTTATGCTATGACATTCAGAAATGTAGTTAATTATTTTACCAAGAGAAAAATGGACTCATTATTCTTACCAGAAACTTGTAATTTATCTTGCCTCAGCTGTGAAATATATATTTGAATGTATCAAAATACATACATGTGTTTCAGGTATACAAAACTGGTAGACATTACCATTGATTTTTATATCTTAGTATCTTATGATCCTATAAATGTTGTATATTTTTTGAGTCCAGAAGGTTAATCCACATCAGAAAATAATTCTTTAATTTTCCCATTGAACCTAACTGATGCATAATGATTACACTTAGTAATAGGTTCATACTGATTAACATAAACCACCAGTCATAAATGGAAGACCCCAGCTGTTAGAAGCATTGACAGAGCTGATGATAGTTAATTATAACTATCCTCTCTCATTTAAAATATTTCATAAAACATGGAAAATTGGATGTAGGAAAGGATCATACTGCTTTATGTTCTCTAAGGATTTCCAGAGTATTTTTAGGGTACCTTCCTATCCAGAAATGTTACTACCTATAACATTGCCTTAAACTTCAATTTATTTTTATATAGTCCAACTTACCTTGTTTGAAGTGACTCTAACCCTTTGAAAGAATATTTTATATAAAAAAAAGGTCTTGTGTTTTGAGTGGCACACATAGGACAACTTGATTGTTCTTTGTACAGAATCCACATCAAGAATAGCTTACCAAAGAAATACATTAATTATACCAGCAATTAAAAATTCTTTCTTTCTAAATCAACAAATCTCTTTTTCCTGAATATTATTAACAAGGTTCTTCCTATTTGCATCCTTTCCCTTCTTGTCTTTAGCTCCATTACTTATTTTTATTTTTTTATGACTCTGCTAATAGGTATATCATTTATAATCTACAAAAACAACTTCCTTATTGAACTTTGTTTTTCATCTCTATCTCCCTTTCCTTAAATAGCATTTGGAAACCAAGTATTTTTATTTATTTATTATTTATTTATTTTTGCATTAGGATTCTTAATACACCATTATATCATAATTTATCATATCTCTAATTATATATAAGGTATGTTGACACCAAATTCACATCTTCATACATGTATTTTGTATAGTGATGAGGGTCTCCTTTCACCATCCATGCTATTCCCTCCCTTTCCCTCCTACCCCTATTCCCTATCTGGAGGTAATCTTCCTCCCTTGTTTTCCCTCCCAACCCCATTTTGAGTCACCCCCCCCCCCCTTATATCAGAGAAGACATTAGGCATTTGTTTTTTGGGGATTGGCTAACTTTACTTAGCATAATCTTCTCTAATGCCATCTATTTCCCTGCAAATGCCATGATATTATTTTTTTTATTGCTGAGTTATATTCCATTGTGTATAAATGCCACATTTTTTTTATCCATTCATCCACTGAAAGACATCTAGGTTGGCTCCACAGTTTAGCTATTGTGAATTGTGCTGCTATAAACATTGATGTGGCTATGTCCCTGTAATATGCTGTTTTTAGGTCCTTTGGGTATATAGTCCTAGAAGAGGAATAGCTGGGTCAAATGGTGGTTCCATTCCCAGTTTTCCAAGGAATCTCCATACTGCTTTCCAAATTGGCTGCACTAATTTGCAGTCCCACCAGCAATATATGAGTGTACCTTTTCCCCCCCGCATCCTTGCCAGCACTTGTTGTTTGTCTTCATAATGGCTGCCACTCTTATTGGAGTGAGATGGTATCTTAGAGTAGTTTTAATTTGCATTTCTCTGATTGCTAGAGATGATGAACATTTTTTTCGTATATTTGTTGATTGATTGTATATCTTCTTCTGAGAAGTATCTGTTCAGGTCCTTGGCCCATTTATTGATTGGATTATTTTGGATTTTTTTTTTTTTTTGGTGCTTGTCTTGTTGAGCTCTTTATATACTCTAGTGATTGGAGCTCTATCTGATGTGTGAGGGGTAAAAATTTGTTCCCAGGATGTAGGCTTCCTATTTACTTCACATATTACTTCTTTTGCTGAGAAAAAAATTTTTAGTTTGAATCCATCCCATTTGTTGATTCTTGTTTTTAATTTCTTGTGCTAAATCAAGTATTTTTAATGAAATTGTTGTTTTCCTACTTGTTTTGACATATTCAAATGCCCACTCAACAAAAACCACTGTGGTAATGGTGCATTTTAAATTTTTTTTTCTAATTTTTTATTGTGGGTTGTTCAAAACATTACAAATTTCTTGACATATCATATTCCACACTTTGATTCAAGTGGGTTATGAACTCCCACCTTCACCCCATACACAGATTGCAGAATCACATCAGTTACACATCCATTGATTTACATATTGCCATACTAGTGTCTGTTGTGCTCCCATGCCTTTCCCATCCTCCACCCTCCCCCCTCCCCACCTCTCCCCTCCCCTCCCCTCCTCTCTCTCTACCCCCTCCACTGTATAACCCTAAGGGTCTCCTTCCATTACCATGCAATTTCCCTTCTCTCTCCCTTTCCCTCCCACCTCTCATCCCTGTTAAATGTTAATCTTCTTCTCCTGCTCTTCGTCCCTACTCTGATCTTAGTTACTCTCCTTATATCAAAGAAGACATTTGGCATTTGTTTTTTAGGGATTGGCTAGCTTCACTTAGCATAATCTGCTCTAATGCCATCCATTTCCCTGTAAATTCTATGATTTTGTCATTTTTTAATGCAGAGTAATACTCCATTGTGTATAAATGCCACATTTTTTTTAATCCATTCGTCTATTGAAGGGCATCTAGGTTGGTTCCACAGTCTTGCTATTGTGAACTGTGCTGCTATGAACATCGATGTAGCAGTGTCCCTGTAGCATGCTTTTTTTAGGTCTTTAGGGAATAGACCAAGAAGGGGAATAGCTGGGTCAAATGGTGGCTCCATTCCCAGCTTTCCAAGAAATCTCCATACTGCTTTCCAAATTGGCTGCACCAATCTGCAGTCCCACCAGCAATGTACAAGTGTACCCTTTTCCCCACATCCTCGCCAGCACTTGTTGTTGTTTGACTTCATAATGGCTGCCAATCTTACTGGAGTGAGATGGTATCTTAGGGTGGTTTTGATTTGCATTTCTCTGACAGCTAGAGATGTTGAGCATTTTTTCATGTACTTGTTGATTGACTGTATGTCCTCCTCTGAGAAGTGTCTGTTCAGGTCCTTGGCCCATTTGTTGATTGGGTTGTTTGTTCTCTTATTGTCTAATTTTTTGAGTTCTTTGTATACTCTGGATATTAGGGCTCTATCTGAAGTGTGAGGAGTAAAGATTTGTTCCCAGGGTGTAGGCTCCCTATTTACCTCTCTTATTGTTTCTTTTGCTGAGAAAAAATTTTTAGTTTGAGTAAGTTCCATTTGTTGATTCTAGTTATTAACTTTTGTGCTATGGGTGTCCTATTGAGGAATTTGGAGCCCGACCCCACAGTATGTAGATCGTAGCCAACTTTTTCTTCTATCAGACAGCGTGTCTCTGATTTGATATCAAGCTCCTTGATCCATTTTGAATTAACTTTTGTGCATGGCGAGAGAAAGGGATTCAGTTTCATTTTGTTGCATATGGATTTCCAGTTTTCCCAGCACCATTTGTTGAAGATGCTATCCTTCCTCCATTGCATGCTTTTAGCCCCTTTATCAAATATAAGATAGTTGTAGTTTTGTGGATTGGTTTCTGTGTCCTCTATTCTGTACCATTGGTCCACCCGCCTGTTTTGGTACCAGTACCATGCTGTTTTTGTTGCTATTGCTCTGTCATTTTAAATTTTTGATTTAATTTTGACTTGTAGAAATAAGTAGCAACACCAAAGATGAGATTATGATCTCCTATTTATAACTTTGTTTCCCTGAAAACAAACCCAACTAAAATGTTAATGGTCTGATAAACACATACTATATTTAAAAAAAAGAAGATATTCTAGTTTCCAAGACCAAGCTAGCTCTGTACGATGTATGTCAACAAACTCCTCACTCCATGATCACACAGATTCTGGGCTGCCAATTACTGAGATAATTTTATAAGCCAGTAGGAGGAATAAGTTTAATGAACTTCCCATGAAAGGGAAGATTGTAATTTCCTAGGATAAGTTTATTCCTTGCCACTAAGATAAGAACTGGCTCCACAGAGTGGATTATGATGACTATAAAGTATTTTAATAGGAGGGGCTGTGCAAGTGTGCTGGGGAATAGAACTCCATGATTAACCACTCAAGAGTTCCATGCTCACTGGTGTTTTCCTCGCTAAATTTCTGAATGTGAAGAAATAACCCTCTAATCTATGACTACCCACAGCAGGTACTCAAAAATGTATTATTCAATAAATGCACTTAATTTGTACCCTAATATTCTCCAAAGTCAAAATTATTGGTTTCCTTTCCCATTTTTAACATTTGGTTTGGCATTATGCACTGTAAGGGAAGTACATCACTGAGTTAAAACACTGGAGACAAGCATAATACAAATGTTTTCTTTCTTCAAATTCTAGTTCATAAAAGAGAGAGGGGGGGAAATACCTCTTGAATAAAACACGCATAAATCATATTTTTGCAAAGGAGCTTCCCAATTAAACTTATAACAGAGCATAAACAAAAAAGCAGAATTATTCAAGGAAGTAGGACCAAAAATACTGGTCTTCTCAGTAGCTTTTCTCAACCAATATGTCTTAGGCACATCTGTCAATCCAAATGAAAACAGAATAAAAACTATTTGCTACCTAAATATATAATAGAACAATTAATGTAAATAGTAACAGTCTATATTATCTTAAAAGGTTTTGCTATAAACTTAATGGAAGAACATCTCTCTGACTCCTGAAAAAAAAATATTGTTCAAGCATCTCATTCAATATATTTTCCAATATATTCAAGAAAGAGAAAAAAAATGTTTCTATCTTCCTCAATGCTTGAACCAAAATTCTGTGGCAAATTCTTAACTAAAACAACTTTTATTTGTATTTTCTTTTCCAAAGCTGCTGTGAACTGGTGGTGCCAGGGGATAGGAGGAGACATCAGGAATTTTGGCCTTAAAGTGAAAGTACTCCTGCCCAGGAGATTGGGCTATTTACTTCAAGAAATACATCTTCCACATATTTGCTTCCCCTGGACTTTATGTTTCACAAAATATTTTATTCCCATGTATTTATTAGAGAAAGCAAATGTGGGTTTGGAGTCCAGCCTATCTGCCTGTGTATATCATTGTATGCTACAATGAAAGAGGATAAATGTAATTTATGTTGATAAGGATGTAATTACAGTTAGAGTAAGTGATCTTTTATTATTTCAAGTTGTTAAAAGTGAGTGAAGTTTCAACAAAATTATCTCTTCACCCATCATTTGTTTTTCTTCACACAGAATTTTGGCTTTGAATTGAGTCCTCTGACTACTTACCAGTACTGAATATCCTTGGGTAATCACTTAAGGTCTCTAAGACTTAGTATCTCCATCTATAAATAGACATAGTGATATTCTTCATGAAGAATGGCAGTAAGAATTCTATGGCATATATACTTAGCACAATGATTAATACCAAAGTATTGCTTTACAAGTTGCAGTTTTCATTATTATTTGTATAGTTGCTTTTTAAGTGAAACCCATTAAAATATTAAAATTATTTACTCTCTGGGGCCACTGAATCTCTACTATCTAAACAGGGTCTGGCCTTTGATAGACGTAAGATGTGTATGAGTTTGATGAAGGGATAGTGACTTCCACAAAATACAGTCATTTTCTGTATTATCTTCCTTTACAAACTTTCTCAGTTCATTATGTTGTTATCACCCTATGTACACCCAGTTCCCAGATTTCTGCTCTTGTCATAAGAATCCTTGCAACTGAAATATTGTTTTTTTTAACTCACTCTGTCCAAACTTAGCCAGGTCTCTGAGTTAGATGTAAAGTGGAAACTTTTTATAGAAATCAACCGCCTTAAAACTTCTGATCCCACATTTTTCTCTTGCATTATATACTTTGATTACATTCATTTTGGCTCTTGTGTATTTTATAAACTTCTTTTATATTAATTTGACACCCAAGTGTGTGCATTGAGGACAGGAGGGAATGGACTGCATTGTCTTTGCACCAATCATAAGGCATTACTTGGCTTATGTATTAATTTTCTATCATGAATATGCCAAATTAACACAAACTAGTGGCAAAACAATATGAATTTATCTTACAGTTTTGGCATTTATCTTACAGTTTATAAACTGGCACCTGCCTTATTCTAAAGTTTTCTCACCTAATAACAAAGTTCTGCCTTTACTCTGAACTATGCTGGAGGCTAATTCATGTGACCTCC
Source organism: Marmota flaviventris (assembly GCF_047511675.1). Taxonomy (NCBI): domain Eukaryota; kingdom Metazoa; phylum Chordata; class Mammalia; order Rodentia; family Sciuridae; genus Marmota; species Marmota flaviventris. The sequence goes on from NC_092508.1 coordinate 89,539,604, forward strand.
ATGTAAGACTGTTTCCAGACTCCATGGTCATCTTGTTCCCATGTACCTACCATGACCCTACTGATATCTTGTGCTTAAATTTTCTGAATTCAACCACTTATTCTGATTAGCATTTCCTTTATTATTTTTAAATGACTTCTACATTCAGGCCATCACAGACTTTACAATACAATGTGACATTTGACCATTCTGTTTAATGATTCTACTCTTTGACAACTCAACACCATACAATTGAGGGGGGTGTGTGTGTGTGTGTGTGTGTGTGTGTGTGTGTGTTAGAAGGGAGGGCAGTACTTTAAATGGATCTCTGTAGAATCTCTCTTTCTTTCTCTCTCTCTGGTCTATATTTATCTCTCTTTTAGCTTTAAATTTCTTTCTGTATTCTATCTCATAAACAAATTTCCACATGTTTTCTATAGGACCAGGAGTACTAGAGTAAGATAAGAGAGAAATACAGTGTAGAAAATCCAAGCAGCTACTCACTCTCAGGGTTATGCAAGCTCAGATTTAGCAGTTTGATGACACTGAGAGTGAAAGTCTTCTTAAAATTTGCATCCTAGCCTCCTTTCTTGACTCATACTTATTCATTCCTTGTATTCCACCCTCACATTTAAAAGGAATATTTATAAATCTTTAACATTCCTACTCACTGCATCCTTTATCCCTCTTAAAAAAAAAAAGAAGAAAGAAAGAAAGAAAGAAAGCCTGCACATGTCCCACAAAGAAAGGAATCATCTACTAGAATTCCCTCCAAATGGGAGTATGACCTGTCAGCTCTGACCTTTCCCACTGCGACCCATCAACTAAGTTCTCCTAGTATCACCTGTCACTCTCACTTTCTCTACCATCACCCACACATTTCTGAATTTCCACCACAACCCATCAATTCTGATTTTTCTACCTTAATTTGCAAACCTCAACTTCACCCAGTATGACCTTTCATCTTGACTTTTCCCACCATGACTAATTTACTCTGACATTCTCTCACTAGGACTAGTCACTCTCAATTTCTACCATGACCTTTGACTATACCTATAAAAATGTTTTCTGTGTTTTCTTTAGGTAAGTTCTTCCAAATACTGATGTTATATTGTACTATCCTGACTTTTTACTGAATGTGCAATTTCATGGATGGTAGCAGTAAGAGGAAACTATCATCAATTTTAACTCTGCAGAAACTTTAATAGAGAGACTAGAATGCACTTCTTCCCATACCTTCCTCATGCAAGTGACTTCCTCCTTTCTATGCTGCAGCAAATCTCCTTTTTAAGTGGCCCTGCTGTATTAGACTTCTACAGTTTCCTCCATTTTCTCTCTCTCTTTATTCCCCTTCAGACATTAATTGACTTAATATAAACTCTTTGGACTTTTTGTACTAAGAATTATTTATACAGGACAGAGACCAATATGCTGGTTACCTGTGATATGTTCTCCAAGGACATAGTAGACTTAATTTTATAGTAGTGCTTTCCTTACTAGGATAAAATTAGATACCTCTATTCAGATAATTTGGAGAGTAATCTGTAGTCTATTTTTTTTTAAAATTTCAGGTCTATTCGAGGGATTTATCTTTATGAAACTATCTCAATTATTGACTACTAAAAAAAAGTATTGACTACTTATAGGCAATTGAAATCCTTCAAATTTGCCTTTATTTTCTAAATGGAAATCTGAAATTGCTTTTTTTAATGCTAAAATTAAATGCCAATAAGTGACCTCAAAAAATAATCCATGAAATTGTGAAATATCTTTATAATATCTTATGTACAAAATTAGCTGTTAGTAAATCCTAAATTCGTTTTCTGATTTATTTTCCCTATTTGCAAGGATTGAATGCCAAGTTTTATGCTTAGGAACTAACATGACCTGCTTTCATGGACTGCTATTTTTGTGGTCTTGTTAGTTCTGAAATATCTCTAAAGCAGCAGAATTTTCCTAAGGAACCTAGAAAAAAATAAATAAATAAAACTCACATCATGCTCTTACTTCAAGTTACTTCCTTAGTTATTTTTATAATTTCAGAGAGAGGAAGGAAGGGTGGGGGAGAAAGAGAGAAGTCAGAGGAGAAAAGCATAGCTCAATTCATATTGAGGAGATATATATTGTATATACAAAGGAGATGTTTCTAAAATGCTCATAAATAAAATGAGATTTTTTTTGTCTTAAATATAAATAACATTTAACAGTTTTATTTTAAAAGCTTTTTTTTCTGTTTTTGATGCTATTTCAAGTTTTGGGGAGAATGTCTCAACTAAATATTAGCTTATTTTTAACTCATCTTTCAGGGTTCAGTTCAGGAAGCAACACTACTGAATTTTAAGGGGTTGAGAAACTAATGAAAGAAATGAGATCATGCATGAAATCAGAAAAGATGAAGACCTAAAAATGTGGATAACAGAATTAAAAAATGAGAGAAAGGTGGACTAGCCCTTCTCATGAACAACCAATACAGGTGAATAAGTCTGAATTTACAGCATATCCAAGAAGCCAAGTCCAGCTGCCAAAGTGGGATTACAAAGATTGAACCCTTCAGAGGTCTTTGCAACTGTGGCCTCTTGGGATTATCACCTGTACATGCTCTCTGCCAAATTGTAGATAAGCCTGCAAGGAGAGCTAGCCAGCAGGAGGGAGAGACACAAACAAGGACAAGAAATGGAAGATGGGTGACCTTCTGGGCAATTCTGTGCTTGTCTGTTATTGTATCACAAAGGACATCTGAAAATTATGCGTGCAGCTTCACAGTGTCTTCCAAATCTCATACACATTCCTCTTTTGGCCAGCTGTAATATGGAAAAATAAAGAAAAGCAGGCTTGGGGAAATAGAGTTCTCAGTTTATCCAAGTAAAATAGCTCAATTCAGCACATTCTCCCTCATCATTCTCTAGTCTTTGTTGACAAGAGAGTGTATTCCCCAGAGGTTGGTAACAGCAGACACTACCAAGCAGATTGAGAAAGTCCATTTTGGCCCCACACGTTCATGAAAATATACTGCAAAATTATTAAAATGAGTATGTTGTTCCTGGGGAATAGACAGATAACGGAGCACAGCAGGCTGGGAGGCAGAATCGGGAATATACAAGAATGTATGAAATGATAAAGGAGGCACTTTGAGAGGGGATGGAGAAAGGGTACTGTTCAATCAATGGTGTTGGGAAGATTGGCAATCCATTTACAAGTAAAATTAAACTTTCATTTCTCATAATATATGGAAATAAACCACAAATTCAATCATGATAAAGATTTAAAAATTAAAACAAAATATAAGAATCTGTGATAAGGTCTTCTGGAGTACAACAAGAATATTGATGATATCATAAAAATTCATGGCAGATTTGACAACACATTTTTTTAAAACAAGGAGAAAATAACATATCAAAGTGAAGTATTTGAAGCCTATGTAGCTAAAAGAGGATTAATAGTCAAAATGTATTATTATACATTCTCAATAAAAAAGAAGGAAACTAATAGAAAATGAGAAATATGGGTTTATTACACACATAAAAATAAACATAAAGCATTAATAAGAATATGGAATATTCAAGTTCTAGGGTTGCATTGAAAACCACAAATTGTATGGCATATAATGTTTTTCCTCCATCTGATGGGCAAAATAATAAGAAAGCTTGTTATGTTTCAATAGGGACTAGAATGTGTATATTAGATAGTCTCCTATACGTTTAGCAAGAGTGAAAATTAGTTTGAAATTTTGAGAATTTTGGCATTATTTTTTATCAAAATGCAGAGCAGTTTATACATAGGTATATAAATTAGAAGTATACATGCATGCATACAAAAATCTTAATTGGGATATTATGTCGCAGCATTGTTTTTAGTAATAATATTTAAAAATAATCTAAATAGCCAACAAAAAGCAATTACTAAAGAATTCCAGCAGCTCAGGATGCTGAGGCAGAAGGATTATAAATTTGAAGAAAGCCTGGGGATATAGCTCAGTGTTAGGGCATCTCTGGGTTCAAATTCCAGTACTACCAAAAAATGTTAAACTCCAAATTATCTATTTTTCAAAGTATAATAACCATAAATATGTATATTCACATATGTAAAAATACCTACTCTTCTCAAAGCACTCACCAAATTTACTTCTTAGAAAATGAAGTAACCCATGGTTTCAATAATTTTGCTGATTTGGGCTTAGAATAATATTTGAGGAACTGGGTGTCATGATGCATACCTGTAATTCCAGCTACCCCCATGCCTGTAATCCCACTTACTCAGGAGGATGAGGCATACTGATTGCAAGTTTGAGGCCAATCTGGGAAATATAGGAGGCCCTGTCTCAAATTAAAATAATTCCCAGTACTAAAATAAATAAATTAATTAATATAATATATATTATATATATACATATATGTGTATATATGTATATATATATACACACACACACATATATATATATATATGATTTGATAAATGGTAGCTAGTGACTCAAACCTGGATACCAAATAATTCTTAGATCCCACAAAGTTTCATTTATTGTTTTAAATTGAGTGACTATTAAATGAAGCATCGTAAAAGTCATGATAAAAATATGCTTTCCAGTATTTCTTAAAAATCTATAGGCAATAGTTGGCAAGAATTCTGCAAGTCAGGTCAACTGTCAAGCCTGCTATGATCCCTACTTATCCTTTTTACTCACTTCTTTTACCTCTGTCACCTATAGTTCTTCGTTCTTGTTTTGCTTATTTTTTTTAAAACTGTTTTCATTATCATTATTTGAATACATAAAATTCTTGATTTGGACCCACTTCCTTGGAGTTTAGTCTACTGTTAGAATTACACTTGTCAACAAAATAATGAAGTCAGTTTGTTTTAGGGCTTCCTGGTGGGTGTCTTTCATTTGTATAATAATAGTATCCCCATTGTCCATAGTAGTGCATCAGGCATATTATGAAACTTAAGTTAAAAAATGAATAAATAAATGGAATCTGTGGCTGTGGAACAGAAAAAAAGGGTAACTGGTTAGACCTTTGCTCTCATTAGTTAAATGTTACCAATGAGCTAATCAACTGGTTGATTACCAGAGAGCAGTTGGAGTTTTAAGAAGAAACATAATGTGATTAAGTTTCTCTACCTCTCTGTGGCAGCAAAGTATCCTCTGACTTGCTACTTAGAGAAAGTGAGTTAGTTGGCTCTTGATGTAGATCAGAACCAATATGGCAGAAAAAAGATAAAAGTGAAAGCTACTATTTAGGGAAATTTGTACTAAGACAAAGTGATTAGGTCAAAATCCAAGGTCATCATAGCTGTTTTCAAAGGGGAGATGAAGAATTTCCCTTATCCACTCTCTTTCTGGGAAATTCTTAGGTTTAACTTGAGAAGTAAATGAATTTAAAATAAAGCAATGTACTCACATTTTATAGTCTCAAGTTGACTCTACAAATAAGTTGAGTACCCTGACAATGGGATATTTTCTCTTCAATCAGAACTAATTGAAACTTACATGACTCTTAATCTGTTCTAGAAATTTCCTATATGTAAGGTATAAATGACTTGGGAAATGAAATGAATATACAGAACATCAGGACTGATTCACTCAAATTTCAACTTTAATCTGATAGCACTTCTAAATTCAGAGAAAGCAACTTAAAGTATGTAATTTATATTTTAACATTTTCATTTGATCTGTCACTTGATCTTTCTCTTCTGAGCTAAATGGCCTCAGCATACACATGGGGAGACTTGCAAGAAAGTGAAGTCTTACTTTTTAATTACAGCAAATGTGTTAAATGGATATAAAGTAATTTGAATACAGCAGAGACCTCTTAAATCTCTCTCAATAAATCTGGAACTGCAGCAGGTCTATCTTTGCACCATAGATTTTGTTAAGGTTGGGCCTGAAATACGACAATGAAATGAATTTGCTACTAATGCAATCAAGTGTTTCAGTAATTCATGAGAAAGTAATTCCTCAATGTACATGACTCACTTAATAATTTAAGATTTTTCAGACTTAATAATAGAACTGATGGGCTCTTCATAGACTACTAAATAAAGGAATTCAGTACCTGCTATAAGTATTGTATTTCTTAAATTCAGTTCAATTTATTTCATGGAATAAAAATTCTTTGAAAAATATCTGTTTCTATGTGGTAATTTTATAGACACCACCATGCAAAAAAAAAAAATTCTTCCTTCATAATTTATGATCAGTCTGGTTCTATATATTAAATATTTGAATAAAATGTTCAATCATACAACTAGTTGAATGTTTATCATATATAAAAATTATTTATTACTTTTTTTTTTTTTGAGGAACAGTGATCAGTGTAAAAGAGATGCAGTAAGGGTTATATAAATATCATTTCTATTTGGTATATTTATAGACAAGATTTTTTTCTTTAAGACATGTATTTGAAAATGCTGGCCAATATATATTACCTATGCTATGAAGGAAATAATTTGCTAGCATGTAAGATGATAATTTTTTTTTTCAATCTGACATTTACTGTATACTCTTTCCTAGACAATGTAAAGAGAGACCGATGAAGTTCATTTCTTTTTAATGCTTTTAATTCACCACTACTTTTGATTTCTTTAATCCAATTTTCTATATATTATATGAGAATCCTCCAATACTATAAAAATGCCCTTATAGTCATAGCTTCTGATATTGAAGGTTTAAAACTCTTTTTGAAAAAATTTAAATGTATCCTATCTGCTTAGAATACTGTACCAACATGTTTCTTTGAGCTTGTTAAAATTTCAAATAGTCTTCCCCTCACAGAAATAATGTTGGCTTTTATCCAATAGGTTGTTTTGTTATTTAAGTTATGTGAAACATGACAAATTTTATACTGTGCTTAGAGGGAGCAGAGAAGGTTGTCTTAATTTAATTCAAGCTAAATTCCAGCTACAAAGCACTCCAAGACGATAATTGGACTACACAAACTAAATAAAAGGCATCTGGTTACCCAGGTGAACGCTTACACAAGGTTTGTCATTAGTGTTATATATTTTTGTGACCTAGTTTGGGTTCAAAAATCAACAATAGTTTTCAGCATAGGAACAATGGTTTTCAGTATAATAGTATAGATGTCCTCTGGATCCCCTTCATGAACCTCTAGTGTTTCTTTTTTTGTTGTCCCCCCCCCCCCTTTCTCTCTCTTTCCTTCTTTTCCAGTTCTGGGGATAGAACCTAGGGTCACTATACACAGCTTCATCCTCAACATATTTTTAAAAATTTTTTGAGACAGGGGTCTCATCAAGTTGCCCCGGATGGCCTCAAAATGCCACTTGCTATCCTCCTGCTTCACCCTCCAAAGTTATTGCGATTACAGTAATTTTGTGCCACCACACCTGGCTAGAATAGTGGTTTGCAGTTCACCTTGTTAGACATTCTCCCCTTAAGCACTTGTTATCAAGTATCTCTCAAGACTCAAGAGATTATATCCAGGCCAGGTTCTGGGGAATCAGCATTTTCACAAGTGTCTCTCACTCAGTTGGTTGTTTTACACAAGAAATTTTTAGAAACACTTTAAACAATCTACCTGTTGAGTAAAATCTTTCATTGAATTTTAAATTTTGAGTCAGGATGTGCATATGATGAGTTTGAGATTAGTCCTTATATATTATAAAACTCTAAATTTGAGGGTCTTGAGAAGGAATGGTGGGTTGATGGTATTACCATGACTGTGATGCTTCAATACTGGTCTATCCTGAAGAATTAAAATACTGCACAAACTCTAAATATCTAAATAGAAAACGTTGACTTGAGGTCAAAGATGAAAGTGTTCAAGTTTATGGCTGTCTCTGGTCTCACAATATTCTACTACTCCACGGATCTGTTGCAACATTTCCACTTGTAAACTGTCCACATGTTTAGTTCCTAGGTGAATGAAATTAATAACCATCTCCTAAGGTATGTGAAAATATTAAAATTGTCAATATAGCTAAAATGTTTAACATTGAATATGCATAAGTCAAAGCTTAATATAAAATATCTGTTAATATTGTTACTATTGTTATAATTATTATCATTATTAGAATAATACAGTAGCAATGATTTCCTTTTAGTTTAACCCCTAAATTAGACTAGGTTGGCATATTCAATAGTTGTATTGTTTTTGCTGTCTATAGAATTACAACATTAAATGCCAAGGATAACATTGCAGTGCATGTTTTCATTACAAATAAGAATTTGATTAAACTACAAAACAATACTTCATAAGTAGAATGCTGTAATGTGACATGTTGGTTTAAAAGTGAATGCAATTTATGTGTTAATTGAAAGAAACAAAAGATCCTACAGATTTATGTGGCATTTTCTCAGATTTTGCTAATCCTCCCAGTTCACCAATTGGTCATTACATTTTTCTTTGATTTACTTTGATGTGGGACATAATCAGATTACTCAGAAAATAGGCCAAGCAAACTCCTATGGAGCTAAGTAATTGGGATTTGTATAATTAAGTGTTATGAAAATTGAAAGGGAAGTTTAAAAATCTGTCAGTTTGGTCCTACCCAAATTGTTCCTTCAACTTTTTTGGTAGACTAAGCATTTCTAGGAGAGCCAAAATGCACATCACCCATATTGAAGGTTCTGAGGTATCTTCATATGAAATATTTTTAACTTTATTTTCTCAATGTTTCCAATGCTTAATTAAATCATCACTTATCTCCTGTATTAATTTGCTTATTTTCTCAAAATACCTGTTAGCATCTTGAACAATGTATTATTGTTTTATGAAACAAAATTTTAGAAAACATTGTTCTCACTCAGAAATTCCTTTTATAGAGAAAAAAATAAGAGATCATAAAATTAAGTGAATTATACAAGGACATAGAAGTTAATTAATTTCAGTAGTTAATATAATACATAGTAGTTAATGTAGTCAATATAGGTGTATGTGTATTCATTACTGTTCAAACTAATCACATAGCAGGAAATTCTATTCCTTATCCAGACAGTTCTAAGAATCTGAGTTATATCATTGTTATTTTTTTTCCTGGAAGTTTTTTATTTGAACAGAATTGTTTTCTCAAATAATGTGCTAATAGTAGATTCTCAATAAATATTTGTTAATGACTTGATTCATGTTTGAAAAGTCTGACAGACACTGATAAACAGAATTGAGGACTTAGTTCAAGAACACCAAAAAATTCCTATTTTAACTGCATTCAACTGTCTTCTCTCCCAAGGGGAAAAATGTATTAAATTGATGTGGTCAACTGTAAATCACATTCTGTATCCTTGACCTCGGTTTCACATAGTCTATCTTCGCAGGTAGAGAGCTGGTGTGTTTAACCTTCGTAGAAATGTACATGCCTGCTGTTTGTCTTTACATTGATTGCTAGATCTGGTGCCAAAAGAATGTTGTTCAATTCTCATCCATGCTTGGAGTTTACGACTGTAAATTAAACTTGACAAAGTAGGGATTGTTGGAAAATCAACTGAGTGAATTTTCAAAACTTCTTTTATCTGGCAATATTATATAGAAAACTGAACTCTGTGTGACCATCAGTACAGCATACAAAGACAAACATAGGGAGGGGACTCCATAACTCTTTCGTGTCTGTAGGTCTAGGATCTTGGGCAGTTTTGTAAATATCAAAAGAAGATCAAATGGTATAACAATTTTTCTGTGAATCTTTCTTCCTTTCTTTTATGTTTTCACTAGGGTCATGCTTGCCTTAGATTTATTGGGCATGTAAACCTCAGTAAGATCTGGACAGAATTATAGCATCCTATGGTAGAAAAAGCATCATTATTCCCTAAGTCATTGTATACTGTAACAAAACCAAAAAGATAGAAAAATAGTATATTAGACCTCTAATCTGGCTTGTCAATGTTTATATTTGACTAACCATCTGCAAAATGACTAGTATAAATAAAGAAAAGGGAAAGATTAGTCCCAATCTCTACCAAGGGCCATTTTTCATACAATTCATCAAATCTGCACTCCAACAAGCAAAATTAGGGGTCCAGTACACTATTCTGTATTGACTAAGATTATATGAAATCTTAGTCAATTACACAATCTAGTGAATAGGAATGTATCTGCCAGAATTTTATTTTGCTTTGTTTCTCTCTTATTTTTGAAGTAAAATAATTAAATGTATTTATTGCGTATCATGTTGAAATATATACCAACTTATTGCTTTGAATAGAAATAAACAATGTTATTTTAATAATGATGGTGAGAATAATAGTGAAATTAAAACACATTTCAAGAAAATAACATTTGTGAATGAATATTTTGGTCAAGAGAAAGGGAAGTTTCCATCAATTCTTAGGCAGATCACATGGGCTGCTTCCATTTACGTAAGAAAGCATACTACCCAAGTGAGTACAGAAATATTTCTATAGCTTTCCAATCTCAAATATGTCTATAATCAGTCCTGATTTCTATTGCCCCCACTAAGGGTAAAAAGAAAAGGAAACAGAGGTCACTGTTTTAGTGATTAAAACTATAAATACAGTGCAGGTAAAAGAAAGATATGTTCAGGAGGCTGAGATGGGAGGAGAATCACGAGTTCAAAGCCAGACTCAGCAACAGCGAGGTGCTAAGCAACTCAGTAAGACCCTGTCTCTAAATAAAATACAAAATAGGGCTGGGGATGTGGCTCAGTGGCCGAGTGCCCTAAGTTCAATTCCCGGTACTACCCCCCCCCCCCATTTACCCTCCTCCCCCCGCCAAAAAAAAAAAAAAAGATTTTGTGGAGTATTTTTGCTAGTATGAACTTCACCTGTCTTGGTGCCTTAGATTTGTTCATTCATAGACTTTCTAAGTCCCTTTGTGGTCTTGTTGTCTTGTCTTCTTGCTACTATCCTGTTGCTGTTCTCTCCCGGAATCACCTTCCTCACTGAAATGGAAGCTACTGTCTAGAGTCAGCTTCTCAATTCATGCCAGCAACAGGATTAGTATATAGAAATGACTGAAGACTCACCTCAAGGATCCAGGTAGAGACAGTTTTTGTGGATAAGAGCTGACGGGGGCCACAGGTGCAGATGGTGTAAGACTAACTTAATTATTTTGACCTGATATTGATACTAAGCTTACTTCCTTAGGGTATAAGGAGACACATGAGAAATATTCCAAAATGAAGATTGTTCTTTGGCTCTCTTTGAAATCATATTGTTTTCCTCATGGTCAAACTAAGTTTTGACCAAGAACTTTATTCTCAGGTCAAGTTAACCAGTAAAGGTTTCTAAACAGGCAAGAAAATGCTTGGTTCACATTTACTTTTTAAAAGCAGTCAGGGATTAGTGTATCACTGAGCAGAATGATGTGTAGCAGTGTTTCTCAGTGATTGTCCTCAGACCGTCTACATCAGAATCACCTGGGAGGAATAGAATGAGACTAAGATATTTGCTTTTTATGAAGAATTGAGTGCTATGCCCAGTATTGTCTGTGACTCATATGTATGCAGAGCCTAAAATGGGCTCAAGAGAAACAGTCCTAGTTCAATCTTGGTGTAGTCATTTGCTACTTGCAGAATCTGGGGAAATCATATAACTTAACTGTGTGATTTGTTATACACAAAACATAAATTCTTCTGAAATTTTAAGATTGAAAAAAAATGAAATAAAAAATTTATGTGAAATGGCCAAGTACTTAAAACATGTGTTTATATTCAGGTGCAATTTTTTTAAAAAAATGTTTTTTTTAGTGTACTATAGTTATACACAATAATGGGGTTAATTTTCACATAATCATACATATATGGAATTTAGTTTCTCCATATCAGTCCCCAGTGCTTCCTCTTTCCCTCCCTTCCTCTCTCTCACTAATATCCTTCCTCTATTCTACTTCATTCTTCTATTTATTTACTATTTTTAATTGGTGCTTTATAGGTAGACATAACGGTGGAATTCACTGTTGTATGTTTACATATGTGTGTAGCATCATTTTGTCAACTTAATTTCATATTTTCTCTCTTTTTATGTCTTTCCTCCTTCCCTCTCTCTCTCCTTATTCTATTCCACTGATATTCCCTGTACTTTTTGTGAGATTGTGAGACCCCCCCACTCCTGCATTCTCCACCCATTACTTTCTTCTAGCTTCTTCATATGAGAGAAACATTTGACCCTTGACTTTCTGAGCTGGCTTGTTTTCACTGAGCTTGAGTTTCTCCAGTTCCATCCATTTACCATCAAATGACAAAACTTCAATCTTCTTTATGGATGAGTAAGACTCCATTGGGTATGCATTTCACATATTCTTTATTCATTCATCTGTTGATGGGCACCTGGATTAGTTCCATAACTTGGCTATTATGAATTTTGCTGCTGTAAACATTGATTTGGCTGTGTCACTATGATATGCTGGTTTCAGTTCTTCTGGACAAACTCATGAGTCCAATAAGCTGGATCTATTGGTGGTTCTATTCCAAGTCTTTTGAGGAAAGTTTGTGCTACTTTCCAAAGTGGTTGTACTAATTAAAAGTCTTACCAACAATATATAAGTGTAGCCCGCCCCCACATTCTTATCAGCATTTATTCTTTGAATTCTTGATGACTGCCATTCTTACTGGTGTGAGATAAAATCTCAGTGTAATTTTGATTTGCATTTCCTTAATTGCTAATGATTTTGAACATTTCTTGGCCATTTGTATTTGTTTGTTTGTTTGTGAATTAGCTGTTTAATTCTTTTGCCCAATTATCAATTGTGTTATTTGGATTTTTGGTGTTAAGATTTTGGAGTTCTTTACATATTTTGGATATTAATCCCCTGTAAGACAAATAAACTGACAAAAATTTTCTCCCATTCTGTAGGCTCTCTCTTCAAGCTTTTGTTTCCTCTAACATGCAGAAGATTTATTTTTAATTTGATGCCATCCCACTTATTGAATCTTGTTTTATTTCTGGAGCATTAGGAAGTTGGTGTCTGCACCATTATGTTGCATTGTTAATCCTATGTTCTCTTTTAGCAGTTTCAGAGTTTCTCCTCTAGTTCCTAGGTCTTTGATCCACTTTGGTTTGACTTTTGTGTAGGGTAAGAGACGGGGTCAAGTTTCATTCTTCTATATATGGATATCCAGTTTTCCCAGTACCATTTGTTTAAAAGGCTCTTTTTACCAACATATATCTTTGGCACCTTTGTCATGTATGAAATGACTGAAACTATGCGAGTTTGTCTCTGTGTCTTCGTTTCTATTCCATTCATCTTCATGTCTATTTGATGCTAATACTATGATGTTTTTATTACCATAGAAAAAGGCAAATTTTAAATAAAACTCATTTTCATATACTCCTTTCTGGACTCTGTAATGAGTTATATGTGCTTGTCAATTTTGCAAAATTAAAATATTTCTTCTCCAGTTAAGTTGATTGCTGTGTCACACCCTATGTCTATTGATGTGCTTGCTATAACCACTGACATTTTTAAGAATCGACTAAGGGATGGTGAACTGAGAACATTGGTTTCTGCTGAACAGGATTAGCAGCTGTAGAATAGATTGCCTTCCAGGATTATGCCTACCCCACTGTTAGAACTCTCTCATCATGGAGACCCAAAAGTGCAGGATTGGAAATCATTTGCTATGAGTATGTCTAACAGAAGTGAACACTACCAGTAATATATGAGAAATGCAGATGAAATAATGTCTGGAATGCATGTAACCATAGCTACTATGGGAAATATTTTATTTCTTATCAAACATAAAAATATAAGCAAAGATTTGATTCTTAAAAACGTCTACTGAAAGTACAAGCTTTGTCAGGAATTCAGACACATGGCATGCAATTTAAATTCATAAGATATTATTTTTATTTTTTCTAAGAAATCACTCAGTAGCATTATTACAACTTATGAGTTTGTGAGTAAAAGCATATAGTACCACTATAAACACAAAGTGTATCTATGTGGGAAGCTTATACATCCCAACCATCAACAATAAAAATAAAATTCTAACAAGCCTAACATTGGAAAGAATGAATTATATTTATATCTTTTAGACACAAAAACACTGTAAAGTAATAGTCCTCTCCTAAAGTAACCAAAGATATACAGTAAAAAATAAAATAAAATAAAATGCAGAGGAAATATATTTTTAAAAGTATGTTAGACACAAATAAGGAAATTTATTATTTTTTGGATTTTATGGTGCTTGAAATAATTCAGTTCTTTTTTATTTTGATTTTTTAGTATTTTCCTGCTTTGAATAAATGTTCATGTTTGTACTTAATTTTTAAATATTTTTGTGTTTTTTTTTTTCCTTTAATAGGGTCCCATACTTATGTAAACTTCAGGACCTATAATTTTTGGTTATACTTTCTTAGATATCCAATACATGTGATGGTGGATGCTGTATTTGTTAATATCAGAGCACAAAATTCAAACAAAAAGAAGTTTAGAATAAAAATTTAAATTTTCTAGTTTAAACATCCAAGTAAATAATTAAAATACATGATGAACTTTTTAATGTCTCTCTTTTATTTCAGTTAAAGAAAATGGAAAAAAGAGTTGTCATTCTAAGACATAATTGCATGATGGTTGACTTGCCTTTTATGTTATAACCATAGGGTCATAGTAAACGTGACACAATAGAAACTCACTTAGGATTCACTAGTTAAAATGCTTCATGTATGCAAGTATTCACAGAAAATAAAATTCCACAGAGGAGATAGGAATAACACAAAAAACACATTCTTCTGATTTAGCATTACCAAATATTATCAAGATTACATCAGCAATGAAATCCAGTATTTTCAGAATAAGTATCAAGTTTTTAGTTCATTATCATTGTTATTTTCTTTCACATTGTTCTAAGCAGAAATGCTTTTTTTTTTTTGGTAAGTGGACTTAGAAGTCATTAGATCTTGTTGGAAAATACAAGTTCTTAAAAACTATTGCTATTAGAAGTCATGGAAATGCTATTGAATGCTGGCATCAAAGGGCAAAATTGCCTTAGCAATATACTTCACATCATTGTGAAGCCATTTGATACAATTTCCCTAGATGGATTTTTACTCTTCCAAGAGGTGATTTTTGAGGAAGGTACTGAATCTTGAAACAATCAGAGAACAAAGTATGATAAGAAGTGAAAGTTTGGGCTGCTAAATATCTATATTCAAGATCTGGATTCTAAAATGATAATACAAATTATGTTACATTATAAAAGTGAAGAGTAAAAGGAGTTTAAACTATTTGTTCTTCATTTATAACTTTCATTTATTTTAAAGGACAGGTATTTGCATAGAATAAGCTCTTAACACTTTATATTACTCTGACTCTTATCATTATCTGAGCTGACTTTTAACTGTGTCTTATTTGAAGACTTTAAAAATGATATAATTCTATTTTATTTAATTACAGTATAACATTTTCTGATTATTTAGTGATGATTATAGTTTTCTGTCATTGGTAGAAGTTGCAATGATTTTCTAGTGGAAATAAACAAACAAACAAAAGTTTGAAATTACCTCTACTACTTTTTTCCAAAAATCAGATTTGGGTGGCAAAGCTTCAAAGTTTCTATACATACAAACAGCATATATGAAAGACATTTGAGCACTCTAGGGAAAAGAACATATAATCACACATTATGAAACATTTTTCTAAGGCCTAAATGGTGAGGGGGACAATAATACCTTGGGGAAGTGTAAATATATCTAGATGAGAATGTTAATGGATAGCAGGGTTTTTAATTTTAAATAATTAATTTTAATTGCTTTAAAAGTCTAGTGATTATTATGGTTAAAAAAAAAGAAACATCATAAGTGTCATGCCAGCCATCATTAGGGTTGGCCCTTTATCCTTGTTATTTAATCAAAAAAATTGGTTAACTAAGAATTTACAGAAAAAGCATAATATACAAAAATACTCTTAGAAACTAGGATGAAGATGAAGCATAATTGACACTACTTTCCAAAGCAATTTTCAGTTCATTTGGTAAGACAGAGGGCTAAAAAGTTTTATATTCACAATTAGGAAATAACTCATAAAAATGTGAAATGACAAATTATCACAGCAAAAGAGTCAAAATTAGTAGATGTGTGGGAAAACTAAAATTGAAAAAATGACCCTCCCTTTAGAATTTGCATAAAAGAAATTCCTTGTGAAGTTAGGACTTCAACCAAAAAAAAAAAAAAAAAAAAAAAACTCTCAGCAAATTAAAAAATCAGAAAATACTTCTCAGCATTCCTTCAGCTCAGGTGCTCACAAGAACACCTCCTAAGTGACAACCCAAAATCCAAATTTTTCAACCAGGAAAGCCTGCATCTGATTGATTTGTTTTTCTTTTGCAAAGACCACTGGAATGTTTTTAGAAATGGTGAGTTTTTGTGTTGTCAGCTTTTTTCAGAAATGTTGGCAAATGTTTTGTTTTTCATAATCATTTTCCAACAACCTGACAGACTCATTATCTATAGTAGCAATGCCACTCTCTGTTTCCAACTTTTGGTTCTCTTAAGAACTAGTAAGATTTGTCAAGCAGTACTGTCCCTCTGTATTATATGTAAAGCATGCAGTCTTGTTAGCTCTTTGGAGAAATAAAAGCAGTGCTAGGAATTTTATTCATTGTCGTTAACTCAGAATGAATAATTTCAAATACACTACTCAAATGTATAAGATTTTATTAAAATAACTAGCAAATATATGCTTCCCATTTTATATCTATCACATATTTATAGATTATAATCCTATCATCTGTTTTTATAAAAATGGAATGATGCTGTACATGGTTTTGTAAACTACTATGCCCTCAGTATTATAATTTTATATCACTTCATTAAATAACATCTGATATTTCATTATTTGAAAAAAATCAGTATTTAGTAACTATTCTTCTTTAAGAGAGATGCAAGCATTCTACTAATCCTTAATTGTCTTGAAGATGTTCTGTTTTTAAAACTTGTTGCTCCATTCTAGGAGTTGTTTTTTCCATGTGTCTGTCTCCCTGCAGATGTTTATAATAATCCCAACATTTGTAAACCATCCCTCTGATTCAAGGGTCCTGAATTGTGCAGAATCTTCTTCAAAATTCCAGACCCATGATCTCATTCCTACTATTTCCTAGTGTCCAAGCTTCATTAAACTACCTGCTGCCAAGCTTTCCTTCTTACATCCTCGTCATTTTGGCAGCTGTCTACCTAAATCCCTGACTTAGAAGATTTGCATGTACAGTTAGATGTCGCCTACCATGATGCACTGCTGTTCTGCCAATCTTCTGGCTTGTCTGAGAGCTTCTCTGAAACTCACCCCTGGTTAGCAGCTGATTCCACCACAGAGCACCTGCACACCTTGTATGGATTTCACATATTTGGGAACAAGCTCTGGCTTATTTGATTCATTTTGTTACTGACAAGCAAAAACTACTGAAACTGTCATTATAAAACCAAGTGTGAAATTGCATTCTCTGGGCTTTAAGTTAATGATGTAATTGGAGGATGCAATTTATAGTGGAGTCAAACATCTGTAGATAAAGGTGAGCAGCTGGTATAAGATCATACCCCAACCTCAAAGACAACTGAAACATGACCTTGAATTTTTCTTCTAATAATTTTTATTCTGATTTTAGTGATTTGGGATAAAATGTGGAACGCTACCAACTCCATGTTATACTCGGTGTAGTAACATAGTTTTGTGATTTCCTTGATTGACAAATTACACTGGAGACATATTGCTGGTGAAAAGTTCTCAAATGGACTATACAAAGTTAATAAGAAGATATGTAATCTGTACTAAAGGGGTCCTCAGTTGTATTAATATCATATTACACAACTGAAGCATGTCCTTTGTAGTGAAGATCCTGAATAGTCTAATGATATTGTAAGACTCCCATTCAACTGCTTGGAGGCTACATGCTATTTCCTGCTTTTTCTTTTTTGTTTTGTTTTGTTTTTTTTTTACAGCTAAAGAACATAAACATACGACCTACTGGATATTGGCAATCATTTTCTCAATTATAAATGTAGGAATAAATGATGTCAAGTCAATGGACATGTATAAAGCAACAAATCAGGAAGTTCCTTTGTTTTTTGTTTTAATTGTAGTAAAACATACATAATTTATTACTTAAAAAATTTCAAGTATATAACACAGGGGAATTAAGTATATTCACATTGTGGTGCAATTATATCTAGAACTTTCCCATCATCCCTAAATGAAAATTTGCATCCATTGAATGGTAACTCTCCATGACGCCTTTCTCATCACTCTTAATAATTACCATTCTACTCTCTATCTAATGAATTTAACTACTTTGAGTACCTCATGTAAGTGGAATCATATAATGGTCATTTGTGTTCACTGTTTTTCACCTAAACATGTTTTCAAAGTTCACCCATGCCATGGAATTAATCATAATTTCATTCTTTCTTAAGGCTAAATGATAGTGCATTATCTGTACATGCAGGCTTTTGTTGATTCATTCATCTATCAATGGGCACTTGGATTGTTTCCACATTTTAGCTATTGTGAATTCTGCTGCTGTATAAATTGTTATTATGATTTGGACATGAAAGGACCACTAAAAGTTCATGTATTGAAGGGCTGGTTCCTAATGTAGCAATGTTCAGAGTTTGGGCTTATGGATAGTGAGTAGCATATGAGGGCTCTGGCAGCATCAATGGATTAGTCCACTGAATTCATGATATGAATGTACTATTGGGAGGTGTTGGAAACTTTAGGAGGTAGGACCCAGAGAAGGGGACTGAGCCCTTGGTGGTGTGCTGTTGGAGGCCAGATCTTGTCCCTGGCCCCATCTCTCTCTCTCTCTCTCTCTGACAATCACCATAATGTGAACTGCTCTACTCTGTCATGCCCTCTCCACCATAATGCTCTGCCTCACCACAGGCACATAGCAATGGAGTTGGATGACTATGCATTAAATCCTCTGAACAATGAGCCAAAATAAACCTTTTCTCTTCTAAATTATTTTCTTAGACACTTTGTCACAGCAATGTAAAGCTGACCAACACAACTGCTATGTAACTATCTGTTTGAGAGGTTTTTTTTACACTTTTTTATTGACATAATTATAAAAGCATGCACTATATATAATATACCCTATATATAAAAGTTTCCAGTGCTTTCCCTTTCCCTTCTCTCCTCTCTCTCCCCTGTTCCCTTTCCTTGTGTCCATTGGGTCATATGTACTCACCTACACATGTACATTGTGAATCCATGTTTTTGCACTAGAGTATCCTGAGTTGTCAGGTAGGACAGCAAAATTTATTCCAACCACCAACAGCAGCATTGTTAAAGGTATGTAGCCATGAAAAAATTGGTTGTATTCAGAGAGATGTAAGAATTTGAATATTGCTATAAAACATTGCTCAGATTAATGTAGAGTATGAAGACCTTAGGTAATACCTGATGCACTATAGCAATTCTTAAATTTGATGTTGATAAATTTTACTTTTTAAAAGTATTCCTCTTGAGTGCAAAATTGATGGCAGGGTTGCAAGTAGAGGTAACTGGATTTGAGAAGAAAGAGCTTCTTTTCTCTTGGGTGTGCATTAAATAATGATAAATCTAAATGAAGGTGTAGAGAAATAAGCTAATAACTTTAAGTAGCTATTTGTTATTTCTATATATACTCTTCCAGACAATGGCACACTAAAACAGCCAATTGATTTTCACCTATGTTATTCATTAGTCTTGTTTTTACATAGGCTCAAGTCTAGAGAGAAGAAATTACATTGCACTCATTTTCTCCATTTCTAGTCAGCTTATGGAAATGCAGCCCACTACTTTGTGCACTTTAACTAAAATAGTCCTGCTGAGAAAGGCACTTCCCAGAGTGGGATTTCATCTTTCATGCAGACTCCAGACACACTGTATAAATAATGCATACACTCTTCCTGCCTGGGTAGGGCGATCTTTCACCTATGAGGCTGCCTCTCCAGGAAGTCATTGTCGCTTCACTTGTAGTTATGCTCTTCTAATTTTTGAAAAGGTTAGCACAGTTTTATCTTTAATAGCCACTTGATCATTGCAGAGATTAAGAAGTCATGTTGGAGACATTAGTCAAGGAAGCCCAGGAATCCATCATGAGTTCTTTACATCCCCCAGACTGTGCAGTAGCACACTGATGAGTATTTTCATGGGGCTATCCCTAAATTATATAAAGAAATTGAAAGGGTATGTTTATTAAATATGAGCCCATTGGATTTTAATCAAATTTAGAGAGTTGTGAACAAAGCTATCCACCAATCTTTAGCTTCCCTGACAGTAATGGATTTATCGTGTTCCACAAGATATTCCTCATAGGAAAGTCACACCAATTCCTATTAGATTCCCCTAAGGGCTCTGTGATGATCTAGGGGACCTGTGACTTATTGTGGTAAAGGCAGAGCTCCTGAATTAATGCCTGATTGTAATTTAGGCAACATTGACCTAGAATAAGGATGAGCTACATAATGGATACTTTAGAGATTCTCCCAGATAGCAGGTATTACAATAAATAAAATATAGTGAGAGAAATAATAAATTGCATCACTGAAAAGCACACCACACTTTGAAGATACTCAATTTAATAAAATTTTCCCAGACTCTACCACTGAACTTATATATGTTTCAATCCCCAAGATACACTGATATTTCAATAACTATATTGTAGAATAGGATTGGCAAACTATAGCCTGTGGAACAAATCTGGCCCTTTATCTATTAGTGTAAACAACACTACATTAAACACAACCCCACCCACTTATTATGTATTTCTGTATGGTTGCTTTCATGCTAAAATAGCAGAGATGAGCAGTTGTGATAGGCACTAAATGATAGGAAAATGTATTTCAGAATTTTCCTAAGTTATTTTTACAAAAAAAATGTGTTAATACTTGCAAAGTTTTAGTACCAAGAAAATTAATTATATAGAGAAAATTATTCTCTCTGGTTGTCTGAATTTAACAGAACTTTGAAGATTTTATTCAATTTTTTTTCTTAGAAAGTACACACTTCTTTATTATCATAAGAGTTAATATAGAGCTTTGTTTAAGTACACATTTTCTACGATTTTAAACAAGGTATATTCAGAATTATTTAAATTTGACTTTGATGATTATTTTAAAAAATCATATTATTTTTCATTATGAAGTAGAATGTTTCCCCCGTGCTAGAGATATTCAGCAGGATATGGGAGTAAATGAGCACTTCTAGAAATAGTCAGGCTCTAGCTTTCAAAAATAAAGAAACAAAATCCCCTGATATTAGCTGGAGTTCTGCTCACTTGATTTTTTACACTAAAGGTAAAATGAAGGACAGAGAACCTTGTTTCACTGTAAGGCTGTCTTTCTGCAAAAATGAATTTTATAATGAAAGATTGAAGTAGACTTTTCCCTGGTGGTTTTCTCACCCTTGAGGAAATCATTATCATTTTCAGCATTTCTATCCCTATCCTTAGATTTGTCATTGGCATCCCAAACATTGCCTGTGAGCTCTACATCACTGGAACAATGAAGATAAGGTACTTCCTTGTCAGCTTGTACTTGTTTGCCAATTTCACAAGGTGGGAGGCAGACATGTCCAGAGCCACTGTAAAAAGGAATAGGATATTGTGGTAAGAACTTAATCTTAGAAAATTCTTACCATTTGATAAATTAATATTTTATTTGCATAAAAAGAATATTTATATTAAAGGAATACAACATGACCTTTTTTCTTTAAAGAATATAGGCATATATATATAAAATTATAATGATAAGATGGTTGCATATTTGACAAACTTTCATATGAAATGATATTTTAAGATTGAATTATACTCAGACTTATAGGTTAAATAAGATGAAGCAAAATTGGCAAAGATAACAAATAAAATAAAAAATAATCTGTAATTAATTTTACTTTCAGAGAATAAGTTAAACAGCAACCTATGAAAAGTTTGTCAGCTTTGCCAACTCATGTAGCTATAAAATAATCCTTCACAGATGGAGATATGAGTCTGAAAAAATGATTTGTTAATTATGGTTTCTTTAGGTATAAAGAGAAGTTCATAATTGTACATACCTCACATGATTATTTTGAATAAAACACTTGTAAATCAAGTAGTTGGATGATGCCTGGTGCATAAATAGCTTCAAACAGTAGTAGGAAATATTATTATTATTTCTATCAGAGTTCTCATTAGAAATACTAGATAAATATAAGGCAAAATTGAACAATATTTACAATTACAAATAAATTAAAAGTCTCATTTTATGATATTTTGTTAGAATATTGAAAAAAATTACTAGAATATTGAAAAAGTAGTACCAACATATTTAAATAAATACATGCCTGATTAGAACATACATAGATACAGATCTCAGAAATAATTGACTATATCAGTATTTTAAAATTGTTCAGGAAATCAATTAGACAAACCAATATTCTTTATAACATTGATATACGTAAAGTTCATATAGAGCAACAGTAACATCTAATCATTTGCTTACATGTAAATCTGTGATAAACACTATTTTACTTTACACACTAATTTAAAGACTACCTTCCTTTCATTTTATGAGAGATTAACACATTTGATTTTCAAATACACACAATAATCTCAATTCTTCAAATGCAGAAACTGAAGCAAAAAAATAATTTTCAAAAGAAAAATATGATAAGTGGGAGTATCCATGATTTGACCCTGAGCAGTCTTTCAGGGTTTGTATTTTAAAAGCTCAATCATAATGTTAATTCAACACATTAAATCTATGACTACACCAGTGAACTCACAAATTTGCTCCATCTTTTATGCCAATTTTTCTTACTTAATTCGTTATTTTAAAATAAATTTCAGTAGTGACATCAGCATAATGGCAGCATAGGATGCTCCAAAAACTTATTCTCTCATGGAAATATCAAATGGATTAACCTTATAGGACATATCAAATGGATTAACCTTATAGGATCCTGGTAAACAATCAAAGGTCTACAGAAGCCAACTGAACTTCCAATCCAAAGAAGGTCAAAGAAGAAATCAAAAAGGACAATGCAAATATTGTGAGATTAATGAAAATTAAAACACAACATACCACCAAAAATGTACTGCTAAAGAAAAAAATTATAGCCTAAAATATTTACATTAAAAAAGAGAAAAAACACAAAATTTAACAACATAATTTTGTATTTTATCAATATTTGTGTATATTCACAAGGCCCTAATTTTAAAATGTCTATAAATAAAAGAAAAAAAATATCAGTAGAACAGCTAAATCAAGATTACACAATTAGTTCATTGTTACTTCCTCTTGGAAGACTTCCCAAACTTCCAAGATTTGAACATACTTTTCCTGTGTTTCCATAGCTCTTGAAATATAGCTCATTCTAATTTTAAATTAACCACTTAGAATACTAATGAATGTTTTTTATGTCCCTTAACAATAGGAATACCCAATCATACATAATCCCATCATTGATTTCACATTTGATAGAAAATTAACACAGAGACCTCAGTTGGCAGGTTTTATTTTAAAATCTTGAGGGAAATGGTTTGAGCAAAAATACTTTGTTCTTTCTCTCCTTGAGAGGAGCTGAACCCTCCTTCCTTTGAATTTGCCTGATATTATCACTTACTTTACCAAAATAATACAGTGGAAACTATAGTGGAAATGACTTTCCGGGGTTTCTGTGCCAGATAACAAGAGGCCTGGTAGATTCTACTTAGATCTATTGATATGCTTGGTTGTCAGAATGCTTTATTTGGAATTTTAAAATTTAGAACATGTGTGACAGGAAGTCAAGCAGTTCCTGGAGAGGATAGCATGATGAGTTAAAGAAACCTTCCACTAAGAATTGGAACTTGATTTCCAATCCACACCCAGCATCAGGTGGTCATCCACATGGAGAAGCAGTCTTGGAGGTGGGTCAACCAGCCTCTGTCAGGTTCCCTGGCTACTGTCACATGAGTCAGACAAGCAATGCCTTGCTTGTGGATTACTGAGCAAAGTAAGTCATTATTACTGTTGTAAATCTGTAACTTGGTGGTAGTTTTTAATGTGGAAATAGATAATTGGAATGATAATGATACAGATGTTTGAAGAAAAAGAGTCTGCACTAACCATAGATATTTTCACATATATGAGGGGAAGGTTAGTAAATACACAAATTATTCTTATATGAAATGTTCTTTATTTTTTTCTGGATATACCATAACTCTTCTAATATATGTCATATTCAAATGAAGCAATATAGAGAGAAGAATAGATAGTTTAGAGGGAGAGAGAAAGAGCTCATCATCATAAAACAGTGAAACCAAAAGGGATCATCTACCACTTAGTAAAAAAAAAATGAAGTTTATGTAATTAAGTGAATTACTCCTAGGTCACATATATAGGGATAAAAATGATCAACATCATCAGGCATAAATGGCTCCCACCTATAAACATAGCAGCTCTGGAGGCTGAGGCAGGAGGATTACAAGTTCAACATTCTTGCTCAGCAATTTAGCAAGGCCTTTAACAACTTAGTGAGATTCTGTCTGAAAACAAACAAACAACAAAAAAAATAAAAATAAAAGAGCTGTTGTGCCTTGGTTCAATCCCAGGTGTAAAAATAAATAAAGAAAAAGATAGATAGGTAAATAAGTAAATAAATAAATGTATGTTCTCCCTTGATTCTAGGTCTGAGTTTTCACATCTCAAATATTAATTAAAAATAAAGAAATACATAACCATTGATTAGATTTCCAGTCTCACCCAAGTAGAAATAATGATTCAGTTAAAGGACCTTAAATCTACAACTTCTTCTGTATCAGTGTTAGTCCATTATTATTTCAGAACTGTGTTCAGTGACAGATGGTTGGGTCACTCAGTTACTATGGGAATATAAATATTTCAAAAATGATTATATATGAGCCTTCAAATTAGAATATAAAAATATTTTTATAACCTAACTTCTCTTGCATTAAGAAACTCCCCTTATACATTCATAACAAAATGTATTCATC
The DNA here is from genome assembly GCF_047511675.1 of Marmota flaviventris. Lineage (NCBI taxonomy): Eukaryota > Metazoa > Chordata > Mammalia > Rodentia > Sciuridae > Marmota > Marmota flaviventris. The sequence continues at coordinate 89,564,441 of NC_092508.1, forward strand.
TAGGATATCTAGGGCGATTTATCTTGCAGAGGAGTCTCACAAAATGAAAATAAAACTATAATAACTCACTTTAATGGATGGTATTTTCAAGAGTGTTTTTTGAATAAGACACTCATTTGTTGACACATTTCAGGTTCATGCAAATATTCTCTATTTTGTAGGTCCTTAAATGAAACCAGTTGCAAAAATTGAGCACAATGAAATTGTGAGAATTAATGGCAAAATATGAGAGGAAAAAGGTCCCTTTTCCCATTATGAGAGCAGCAACAAGTGTCTTGAAGTTTGAGGTTACCTCTCAGTGAGTGACTATAAATATGTGTGAAGGGATATATTAATGTAGAGATAATAATTCTTGCAGAAATTTGTAGACTAAGAATCATAGCAAAACTTGTGTTTGCAAATTCTTCTATTCTCTTTTCTTGAAGCTCATTCTCCACTGTTACTGTCCAAGCACAGAATGCCAACTCTTGCATTTGAACTCTACATAAGGTTTCACCTCTTTCCTAAAATCCAACTTTCTCAGGGCCAGCACAAGGCTATCTACCAGCAGGCTACGCGCCTCCTTGATAAGACTATCTCCCACCCTCAGAAGACTAACATCTTTAATTTGAAACCACAATAAGACTGTTACCAAAGACATACAGAGCCATTGTTTTAGATTAAATTTTATTTTCAGTTCTAGAACAAACATGCTGGAGGGATGCAATAGAAAGCCTTGCTTCAAATGGGAGAAAAAAAGAGAGACAAATACTCAAGTTACTTTTGTAATTAATTACCCTGCTAATCTTGGATATCGAGCTGAGGAAGGTGGTAGTCTCCAGAATGCCTGCTCTATACCAAGGTTGAAAATCGGGTTCAATGTCTAGGTCTCCTCATATATAAGTAGTGGGGAGGAGCCCTGAACACATCTAGATTTAACACAAAAGACCAAGGTTTAATTTTACATATGTTCAACTTGAGCTGAAAGATATTTCAAAGGCAGATAATTGTGTCTGAAGAAAAGAAGTATGGACTGAAGATAAATACAGGAGAGGGTTGCATGCTGGTGATGTAGATGCCAAGGAAAGCCATATAGGTAGGTGGGATTATCAAGGGAGATGTCATAGGGTGAAAACTGAACTTGTATAGAACTGATTCCTGTATATTGGATGATGCTTGGCAAAAATGCCTGTGAATAAGAGAATAGAAAATTAGAATGAAAATGAGAAGGGTATCAGAAAACCAAGGGAGATGGTGCCCTTAAGAAGAAAATGGTCATTAGCATCCATTATTATTCACATGTCATGTAATGTGAGAATTTTTATTTCATTTTGACTTCTGATGCTGCTTTCTGGTACAATTTTAGTTTCTTAAATGTGCCATGATTTCTCTCACCTTTGGCTTTTGTAACTGGTATTCAGTATGTCTGTTCCTTTCCATAATATTGAACTAGTCATTATTTAACCTTTAAGGTTTTGCCTTCAAGTTACTATTCCTAGAAGATACAGAGACAAACCCACATTAATACAGTGATCTCATAACACACAAAGGCACCATAAACATATTTTTGAGAAAGGAGCCTCTTCAACAAATGGTGCTGGGAAAACTGGAGATCCATATGTAATAAAATGAAATTGCACCCCTATCTCTCACCCTACACAAAATTCCATCCAAAGTGGATCAAGGACCTAGGCATTAGATCAGAGATTCTGCACTTACTGGAAGAAAAAATGGGCCCAAATTTCCATCATGTCAGCTTAGGAACTGAATTCCTCAACAAGACAACTAAATCGGAAGAAGTAAAATCAAGACTCAATAAATGGTATTGCATCAAACTGAAAAGCTTATTTACAGCAAAGGAAACAATCAAGAACATGAAGAGAGAGTCTCTAGAATGAGAGAAAATGTTTGCTACCTACACCTTGGTTAGAGCATACTAATCTCCAGGACATATAAAGAACTCAAAAAACTTCACAATAAAAAAAAAAAAAATAATGCAATCAATAAAAGGGCAAAGGAACTGAACAGATACCTCACAGAAGAAATAGAAATGATGAACAAATATATGAAAAAATGTTCAACATCACTAGTAATTAGAGAAATGCAAATTAAAATTACACTAAGATTTCATCTCACTCTAGTCAGAATGGCAAATCCAGAATATAAGTAACAATAAATGTTGGCAAGGATGTGGGGAAAAGGTATACTCAGACATTGCCTGTGCGGCTGCAAATTGCTGCAGCCACTGTGGAAAGCAGTATGGAGATTCCCCAGAAAAGTAGGAATATAACCATCATTTGACCCAATTATCCCACTCCTTGGATTACACCCAAAGGACTTAAAATTAACATACCATAGTGACTTGACCACATCTCTATATATCTATATATATCTATATATATATATATATATATATATATATATATATATATATATATTTTTTTTTTTTTTTTTGATACAGGAGATTGACCTCTGAGACACATCCCCAGCCCTATTTTGTATTTTATATAGAGACAAGGTCTTACTGAGTTGCTTAGCATCTCGCCATTGCTGAGGCTGTCTTTGAACTTGCAATCCTCCTGTCTCAGCCTCCCAAGCCAATGAGATTACAGGCATGCTCCACTGTACCCAGCCACATCAATCTTTATAGCAGCTCAATTCACAATAGCTAAGCTATGGAACCAACCTAGATACTACTCAACAGAGCAATGGATAAAGAAAATGTGTACCTGCAATAGAATATTACTCAGCTATAAAGAAGAATGAAATTATGGCATTTGTTGGTAAATGGATGGAACTGGAGACTATCATACTAAGTGAAAAAAGCCAAACCCCCAAAATCAAAGGCTGAATGTTCTCTTTGATATATGGATGCTGACTCATCTAGGCAGTGGGGAGGGAGGAGAGAGGAGGTTCACCAGATTAGATAGGAGGTAATGGGGGAAAGGCAGGGGGGAAGGGAATAAGAAAGAATTAGAATGAAATGGTCATAACTCTCCTACATTCATATATGAACACAAGACCAGTATAACTATACATAATGTACAACCACAAGAATGGGAAGTTTTACTCGATGTATGCATATTAAAATACATTCTACTGTCATATATAACTAAAAAACACAAATAATTTTTTTAAATTACTATTCCTAAACCTTTCAAACCATCCCCAAGGTAGGTCTGAAAGTCAAACTATGTCCTTATAGTCTTCCTTGAATTTTACTTCTCTTGTGTACTACTCATTATCATCATCACATTTTGAAACTGTGATTCCTTCCTGTAATGCTGCAGTTCTGATATCTGGGATTACATTTATAGTGTCCTATATCCCTGGCAGAGTAACTGCCATATGCTAAAAATATATTAAACATATGTTGAATTAATAAATCAATGATGTGATGCAGATTCTCTGTTCATTTATTACTATTTCAGTCCACTGCATCTTGGGCTACAATTGCTACTACTTGCATGAGTCTGGTGAGACTGAACACTCAAACAAGTTAAATAAAGAAAGTTAATTACTCAGATAGGCAGCAAGGGACAGTAGAAGTTTATGGTTCCTGTTGAGTCAGTCTCCCAAGTTTTTGTAATGCTTTCCAAGGTAGTTAACATCTTTGTTGCACTCATTTCTCTTGCACTGCAAAAGGGACTCAGGAAAGAAGCCCATCTGAATTTTATACCCCAGGAACAACAGGAATCATTGTGTGAAATTGTTAAAGTACATCCTGTTCTGTGAGGGACTGGAACAACCCCTGGACTTTTTCTGGCCAACCCCTCCCTATCTCAGGATGTTGTATTGCCAGAACATACTCCAGTTATTCTAGAGAATTACATGTGAGAAGAGAGGGATAACTGGGTGAGTCCAAGGACACTCAGAAAATGGTCCAGAAAATGGCAGAAAAGTTCTTCATTCAAAAGCATCAATCTTGGCTTTTCTTTTTATGATTTCTCTGATTCTTCTCTGGATGCTCCATCTCATTCTGTTTTGAAGTGTCCACACTAAATATTGGTACTCCCAAGGTTTGGTTCTTGCCAATAATCTTTTGTCAATCTAACTCTTTTCACACCTTTATACATTATTTGTTTTACTCTTATGAATATTATATATTCACCCTGATTTTCTCCTGTGATTCAGGCCTATAGATTGACTTGTCTGTTAAATATTTTCAGTAGGATGTTCCATAGATCCCTAGATTCAGTGTAACCATTAATACGAGATTAAAGTCTCTGTAATCTGTCCATCCATCTGTCTCCACTACCCCAGATTAGCATCAATATTCACCTGGTCACCTAAGGAAACTCTTTGAAATTCATTATGTGACTCTATACCTACCATAGCTAATTAGCTACAAAATTTCTTAATAACTGGAACATCATTGTTCTTTTATTTTTTTTCATTATGTTAGATAAAATGCTTATTACTGTTGAAATGGTTTTGTGATTAGCCTCCTGTTATAGTTTGAGTATGAGATATCCCCCAAGAGATTATGCATGAGACAATGCAAGAATGTTCAGAGGTGAAATGAATAGATCATGAACACTGTAACTTAATTAGTGGATAAAAAAGGCACTTAAATGGATTAACTGGGTGGTTACTGTAGGCAAGTAAGGTATGGTTAGAGGAAGTAGGTCACTGGGGTCTTGTCTTTGGACTTTATATTTTGTCCCTGGCATACATCTCTCTCTCTCCCCAACCCCTGTCTCCCCCTGTCTCCCTGTCTCTGATTCTCAACTATTATGAACTAAGCAGCTTTCTCTGCCACACCTTTCCTCCATGATGTTCTAACTCACCTTGAGCCCAGAGCTATATAGTGGGTAGACCATGAACTAAACCCCTGAGCCAAAATAAACTTCTTTTCCTCTAAGTTGTTCTTGTCAGGTCTTTTTGTCAGACTGATGAAAAGCTGTCTAACATAGCTCTTCACCAGATTTATTTAATCCCCAGACTCATTATCCTTCAGTTCATTTTTTTCTACTGTTGGGTTATCTTCTGAAATGACCTGCTTCAAACTCATCTCCTTCAAAACCTTTGTTCAACCCCAGGGCTGCAAATGCCCCAGCATACTATTTATAGATCTCAAAGAAACAACTGGGAGGAATCAACAGAGAGAGTTATTATTCATGGCAGTGGCAGTCTGGGAGAAAACAAAGGTTGCGTCATGCCAACAAGTGGGGTGGGGGGATATATAGGATATATTGCATGCCCCCCACACAGATGGATTCTTCAAATGTTTTCTTAGTGCATTCTTTGACTTACAACAAAGGTTAGTCTGCTTTGATTTTCTACCTCAAATTTGAGGAAAGGGAAGTGGCCAGTTTCCCTTCTCCTTCCCTTCTCCTTGCCCATAATGTTTTTTGAAGTCTTCTCATCTCACCACAAGGCAACACTTACTAGGCACAAACTGCTGGTACCCCAACACCTTCATTGAAGTGTCTTTTCACAAAAAAGGCAGAAAAGGCCTTTCCTGACCTGAATGTGACCTCCACCTTGACACTTACAGCTCATCACATCTTCTATCACTACCAAAACTATAGTTTCTGAACATGTGCATTCTTTTCATGCTAGCATGACTAAGCACATGTACTTTGTATTGCTACGATCATTTTCTGTGACTCTGATCAAAACTAATAATTAATGAAAACATATGATAATGTCAAATACCTTTACCTTTGTGAAGCATGAAGTTTCCTCTCCCAGAAAATAATCTCTTCTCTGAAATATCCCTCTACTGTAACATAAATCTATTGCTTATTAATGAATTTTTATGGTTTCTTTGCTTTTGTCTTTTATTTTCTATATTGTAATCATTGTAGGATACTAGAGCTAACTATGTATTTTAGTAGTCCAGCATAATATATTTGCTCAGTAAATGTTTATGAATGGAGATGATACAAACTCTTGAAATAAAATTATTGTGAACTTAGAAATGGTTTCTGTTCAAATTTAGTTCTCTGCAATTATTCTTCTCACTAAATCAATTAAACTGCTGCAATACCATAGTGAAAATCAATTAGTATAAAATTGAGGTTAATGCTATTTTTTTTCTAATAAGATATTGGCATATAATAGGAAGTACTTTTTTGTTGCTTTTGGTGGTGGCTGTATTGTTTGACACTTAATCGATTATCTTGTTATGGGAATATTACATGCATCATGTTTCTGCTAAACCAAGTCAAAATTTACTAGCACAGTACTTTTATTGTATGTAAAATATTAGAAAATAAGAGGATGATATTAAAACTATCAAGTAGAAAATTACTTTAGTACTGTGGCATATCATTTTCTCATGTAGAAACTCTATAAAGTCTGCTATGAAAAAAATACAATAAATCCCTATGACCAGGGGAAATAGAATTAAAATCTGAGTGCAATTAAATTCTAGTAGATTAATGATGCCAGTTATATTTGATGACAACAATAAACATAATGCAATTTAGCTAACTTATTGCTTTAAAAAGCAACTTGATAACTAACAATGGAAGAATTTTGGCTCAAGTAGCTAACTATTTATATTTGAGTGTCCAAACAGGTAACCTAAATTACAGTAATGGAGAGATACTTAAGTCTAGTTTTTATGATGTCTTTAAAACATTCAAATTGGTTTAGGGTCTCTAGTATATTCAGTAATTATACAAAGGATCTGTTGTCCATTTCTTTACCTACACACTTGTTTACTTTCCAGTGTTACACAGCTTTTATCACTGTAACCAAAATACCTGACAAGAACAACTTAGAGGAAATCTTTATGTTGGCTCATGGTTTCAGAAGTCTCAGTCTATGGTCAGCCAGCTCCATTGCACGGGGTCTGATGTGAGGTAGAACATCAAGGTGGAAGGGCGTAGCAGAGGAAAGCCACTCAGCTCATGGTGACTAGGGAGACTTCACAGAAAGTCTCAGAATATCCACTAATATCCCAGGTCTTCCTTTGGACAGTGGATGAAAACCTTCACGACCCCATAACTCCATCATTTGCATTGGAGTTAGGAAGAGGTCAACAAGAATATAAAAATATTCTAGGCCACACACTTGGTACCAATTTCCTCTAACCCAGTCCTACCTCCTAGAAGTTCATTTAGCCATCAATAAATTAATCCACTGATGAGATCAGAGCCCTCATGACCCAATCATTTCCCAAAAGCCCCACTTCTGAAACATTATACCTTAGAGGACTTTCCAGATCTAAGCCATAACATTCTGCCATTGCCCTACAAAAGTTTATGCCCATCTTGCAATGCAAAGTGCATTTAATCCCTCTCCAAGAGTTCCTCTCTAAGAGTCCCCATGGTCTTCACTGTTCCAGCATTGCTCAAAAGTCCAAGTCCAAAGTCTCCTTTAAGAATCAAGGCACATTCTTAACTGTGAGCCCCTATAAAAATAAAAAAAATCAGGTTACATACTTCTAACATATAATGCCACAGATTAAATACTCCCATTCCACAAAGCAATAGGAGCATAACATAGAAGGGACATGAACAAAACAAAATGGGGACCCAGTAGATCAAACATTAAATCATTTAGCTCCATGTCAAGCATCAGAGCAATTGGTTATGAGGGCCCAAAAAACTTAGGGAAGCCCTACCCCTGTGCCTTAACTGGTTGAACCCTACATGGCCTCTCTGAGGCTGGCTTAACTTGTTGCCTGCAGCTTTACATGGCTCATAGTTTACACTCCTGGTATATTTTAACTTCCTAGGGTCTCCATGTTGGCTTAGGCTTTAGTCTTACAGTTTTACCTATTGTCCTTTCAGGGACTGCCTGTAAGGATTCTGAACCTGACACATATTTACTATTCTCCCAGGTCTTCCTTTGAACAGTGGATGAAAATCTTCATGACCCCATAACTCCATCATTTGCATTGCTGCCACCACCGCACGGACAACATCAATGTCTGCTGCTAGCTCGGGCAGTAGCCATGCACCCTTGAACCATAGATGCAGCAGCCTCTGAGTGTCTAGGTTGTTAAGCTTGGTGAAACAAATCCAGGGGAAAAACCTTCCCAGGCAGCCCTATGTAAGAACTCTCTTCTTAAAGGAAAGTCTTGCACACATGTACTCTTGAGCTTGTGGGTAAGGTCTTGCTGATCACTTAGATACCCAACTGGTATCTTTTCTATTCTCTCTGTACAAAGTTACTGGTTTCTATTTAATGTGCTTATCTCCTCAGCAACTATACCTTTCTTGGCCCAAATTTTACATATGCTTTTCTGTTCAAATCACAAGTCTTTCAAATCTATCCTCTCTGCTTTTTTTTTGCTCCTGATTGTCACAGTAAACTTGGCTAAAGGCAGTCAGCAATATCCATGCCACTGCCTGAATGCTGCACAGCCTTGGAATTTCCTCCATCAGATTAATCAGTTCATCACCCTTAAATTCAGCTTCACAGAAAGTCTCAGAATATCCACTAAATATATACAAGAATGTAACAAAATGTCCTCTAATCTAATTCCCAACAGAATCCTCATTTCTATTTGAAATCTCCTGAGTACAATATTTACTGTCTCCATTCCTATTGCCATTCTGGATTTCTGAACTCCCACCAGAATTTCTGAACTCCCACCAGAATTACTCATTTAGCTCCCCTTACAACATGCTAAGACTTCTGCAGCCTACATCTCCAAACTTTTCCAAACTTCTCCCACAATCCAGTTCCAAAGGCTTCTGATCCCGATGATCAAAAATAGTCACAGCAATCACTCCATTTCTTAACATCAATTTCTGGGTCATTCAGCTATTCATCACTGTGACAAAAACACCTGTTAAGAACAACATAAGGGAGGAAAGTTTTATTTTTGGCTTATGGTTTCAGAGATCTCAATCCACGGTTAGTTCCACTGCTCTGCGACTGAGTGAGGCAGAACACCAAAGTGAAAGGGCATGCAGAGGAAAACTGCTCAGCTCATGGTATCTGGGAAGTAGAGTCAGAGTAAGAAAGAGGACATGGAGACTATAAATCCTTCCAGGGCACACCCCCAGTGATTAACATGCTTCAACTAGGTGCTATCACCCCATAGCCCAGTCAGCCATCAATGGATCAATCCACTAATGAGGTCATAGTCTTCATGATCCAGTCACTTCTCCAAGCCAAACCTCTGATGGAGGATGCTTTAGGGGACATTCTAGGTTCAAACCATACCAGATAAATTAAAAATTTAATCAGATCCTTAGATTATTGGTTCTAAAATGTGGTCCCAACCTTCCACTTTGGAATCGGTTAAAAATGCAAATTTACAGATCTCACTACAAACCTACCAAAGAAGAAATTCTAACAGTGGGGCCCAGAATCTGTATTTTAATAAAACTTTCCCCTGATTCTGATGCATACTAAAATTAGAGAACCACATTCCTAAAGCAAAGAGATTTTTAAAGAATTTTAAAGTCTAAAGAAAATGAAAAAATAACTCTTTCATTTTCTAAGTGATGCAAATAATAATAAATGGCTTGCTGATAGGTAATTGATTTTCTAAATTCTGCTCCTATGAAAGCTTCATAAACTAAGAAATCCAAGTATAGATACATGCTTAAAATTGAGGACCCACAAATACGGGCAGACTGGCACTCACTCAAATTCATATTTTAAATCTAATATTTACTTTTAAAGTAGTTTGATATATTTACTGATCACTCAAATGAATTAGATTTTATTATTTCATGAACAATAGTCACTGTCACTTCATATTCCAAGAGGTACACTTAATAAAGCTTAATATTCCAAGCCATACAAATGCCATAGATATAGAAAGCAGCTGGTCAATATCCATCAAACTAATTAAATAATTTACATTTGGTGGATCATGTCAAGCAGAGATGGCAGAAAGTTTTCATTTGTCATAAATCATCCTTAAAAGATATTTTAAAATTAAAAATTTACTTTCCAACCCAGTTGGAAAATATATTTGATATATTTGATTATACTTACCTACTTAAAGCAGAAATGGATTAAAAACTTGACTCTTTTAAAAAGTCTTCATGACACCCACAATAGTAGTTTTAAAAAGTATTATATAATGACATTTTTTAGTGCAATCAGACATAAAAGTTAGTCAGTACTTTTCTAATTTGTGTATCTTTGTGAATAGACATGCTACTCTTCAGAAATTAAAATGTTCACTGTGCAAAAGCTTTTTCCCTAAAGAAAAGGTACAAGAAATGAATGGAGACAGATCCCCTATAAAGAGTTGAAATTGAGCCAAAGGGAAATTGCATTTTCCAAAGAAGTTCTTGTTGTTGAAGAAAACACAAGACACAGGCTAAATAAATCAAAGTCCCATTTCAGTGAGCCCATCTGAGCAAAACCACATGCACTAGATTCATTACCTTGGAAGATAAGTCAAATCCATGGGGTTTCCCAAGGAGTTCAAATTTGATTTTCATTCTTACTATGATTATTAATAAGTTTGGTCAAAGAGGGAGTTACAATATCTGCTTGAGAAAGATTCAGAAATATATATGCTATACTTAATCAAGCCTACCACTATTTCTTCATCCTCTCCAATCTCAAAAATACAAATCTACACAAGCTAAATGATATTCTGTGTTTTTGCTTAACTCCACCATCTCATATTATGTTAGACCACAAGTCTTAATTCCAAAGAATTAAGTTAAATACTACTAGAAAACCCCACAGGAAAAAAAATATAATACTATAACTTTCATAGGTTTTAATGTGCTTCTAAAGATCAGGTTACCAGCTATAATCTGCCTGTGAGGATGTTTCTCTTTGAACTCAGTTAGGACCTGTCACAATATTCTAGAATCCTTTAACTTTCCCTTCCAAAATAGGAAAAAAAAAAGGTTTAAATGTTTCTAGCAAATTATAAAAATTGTTTTCTATATCTAACTAGGCAAAACACTGTGGGTACAATAATGATTCAATTTCAAGCACAACAGCTGGAAAAGTCAAATATGTTATCCTTCCATATCAAATCCTTATGCCAATAATATACTGAGGAAGCAATTAAAATTTGTTATTTTTGAGATTTATGGGACATAATACTATAGTCCTCTTTAGTGTAGACAAACCCAACTTTCAGTTACTTCTCTCTTCAAGAAAGGTTTTGCCTAATATCTCACAGCACTACAGATGCTCTTACAAGAAAGTAATATTTGTTAACAGTTTACAACTGAATTCCTTAAATTTATTATGTATTAGATAGAAAACAAGGGGAGAGAATCCTAGAGATATTTTCCTTTTCAGAAAGCATGTAAAACTTTGTGTGTGTGTGTGTGTGTGTGTATGCCCATAAAATTTATACAGGAAGAAATTAAATGTGTAAAATGATTTATAGGTGGATTAAAAAATCTTGCAAGGCTGGGATTTCATACATCTTCATGAAAACTGTTATAAATCTTTGTAACCTAAATTGCTTATCCTAGTTCTACAGAAACCGCATAAACAGAGCAAACAATTATCTGTAATAAACTTTTTCTTTGATATTGTGGCAATCCTGTTTTCATGACACACTCGTCATTATATAGCTTGTGTTCTCCCATAATGGAACCCTGTGTCCTTATTCCTAGTACCTGTTGTGCAGTTCTGCAGATTCTACTTGTGTTGAGGAAGTCAACAAGATCATGATGTTGAGATTAAAAAATGGAGGGAGATTGAAATATTCGCTTAAAATTTTTACTACATATAAATTATCAAAATAATGTCTTCTGCTCCTAGTTTTGGGAATATTGGTTGCATAAACTCTAGAATCTAAAACATTATTATGAAATTTGACATATTACATGAACAAAAAGATGTCATAAATGATTCATTGAGATAAATTTCAATTTGTAGTGCTATTTTAGTATTAATTCGTTATTTTAAATTTGCAATTTAAATTTAAACATGTTATAGCATTAAAGTAATGTTAAGTACAATAATGCAATGCTTTTCCGAGAAAGTGTAAGAAGAAGATAGGAAGAACATGGTATATATATATCCTGGAAAATAGTTAAAATGGAAAGAATGAAGTAAAATTGTACTTTTCATTAAGAAAGTATGTTAATTTCTTTGAGATTAAAAAAAGTAAACTAATCTCATGTTTCTTGCAGTTGTTTTTGTTGTTTAAGAACATTCTACCCCTGAGATGTATACCCAGTAGTCCTGGGTTTGTGGTTTTGTTTTTGTTTGTTTTTTGAGACAGGGTTTCACTGTGTTGCTGAGGCTGGTCTTGAATTTGTATCTCAATTTCCTGAATTGCTAGGACTACAAGCGTGTACCAGAGCACCCAGAAATTATAAATTTTTATCACCCTTCTCCTTCTCTCTACTGAATCTAAGTCAGAAGCACCTACCCTTTACATACAATTACCGAGTCAGAAGGCCTAAATGCCCAGGCAGGTCATAGAATGTAGCACATGTCACTTGAATGGCAAAGACCAGGACAATCAGAAAAAGTTCAAATTAGAGAACAAAATTGTTGCCTTTCATGGGAGATAATTGATTTCTCATCCATTACATTTGGTAATGGAGTGCCAGATCTTTCAATAGTCTGGAGAATTAAAACACCAGATTTGGGGTTATACCTCATGATTTTTAATTGTTGGCCCAATTTATAAAAATATGCTGTCAAAAAAATTCCTTCTCAATTAATCTGTCTCAGTGAGTTTTAATCTCTTCTGGGCCTCATCATCATGTTCAAATGAAATATCTTACGTGTATACTCATATCTATTTGTGTACTCACACTCTGATCTTGTCCCTGCGTCTGTTCTTGAACAACAGTGAGCACATACTGTGTATATTGCATGCTTCTGGATATTGTAGATATGAGTAAATAAAAAGTATATCTACTACCTTATATTGATGGTGAAAAGTTTAGAATTCAAATATGAGCCATTAAGTATTTGGCAGGCTTTGTAAATAAAAATTATATGATAAATGTATTAGTATATGCAATGAATTTATTGTGCCCTTTGTCTCTTTAAATGATTGTCTGTTTTTATTGACATGTTACCTATTATCAAAACAGAAAATTTTCAATATATTCACAGTGAAATTTGATAAGTGCCTACTTTATATGCTAGCAGCCATGTATTTAATAAAGCATTTAACTTTTATAACTCACAGAACAATACAGAAGAAAGCATAGAATTTACAGTAAGTGATTTGTATTTCTATTTCTGTTTCAGATTTCTGTATAAACTTGGAAAACCTATTAATTTCTGAGTCTTGGTTATCTGAACTCTTAGGATAAGATCACAATCATTATTGTGTTATGTGTGAAACAATACAGATGAATATTCCATGTCAAATGTACAAAACTACGAACATGTTTATTATCTTTAATCAATTATTTAGCAAACATTGTAGAGAAAACAAAGAACAACAACAAATAAAGTAGGGATATACACTGAGAAAGATCTCATTATATTTCCACTTAATCTTCATTTATTTTTTAATCTGTCATTTACATTATTTTAGGCAACTTTCTTTTTAAAATCTATTCACAATTCTTAAAATTACTCTCTCAATATAGAGTAAGTAATTTTTTAGTGGCCTCACATTAACCTATTATCTATATGTTTTATTGTAAATGACTTTTTTTAACCTTGCAAGAGAAAAAAATCTTCAACTGAATTAAACACTGTCTATGACCCTAAGGCCGTAGTATTTTGTGTGTGTGTGTGTGTGTGTGTGTGTGTGTTTGTTAACAAAGTTAATCAACTGCTTATTATACTGCTCTTGAAGCACAATTTTTATCAATGGTATGCATTAAAATGTATGAAACCTGTTTTTTAGAAGTGACAATTTAGGGCTGAGGACATAGCTCAGTTGGTAGAGTGCTTGTCTTGCATGCACAAGGTCCTGGGTTCAATCCCCAGCACCACAAAAAAGAAAAAGTGACAGTTTACACAGAAAATGCTGTGGCTCATTCATATTCAGCAAGATGTCAACTCATAACCATGCAGTTCATACATCATTGTAGACAATCCTACTCATTCCATATGGTGCTTAATAGGACTTCATTCTTAGCCCTGAAATCACAAACATCCATCTCTTGTATTTACAACTCAAAAAATAAATATGTTAAATTAAATAAAGGTGCTTAGAAGCATTTTTCTTCCACCAAAAAGAACAACAATGTAGAATTGTGCATGACAAGCTTCAGTTCAACAAGAATTAAAATTGATATGTGATAAATCACTGCAGAATGGAACCTTGAATAGAAAGCAGTGAAGTATTTACTATCATCTCTTGGCTTTGTATATATAATTACAGGTATCCATCCAAAGAGTGGTTCTAGTAGTTGTCAAAGCCAGTAGCTATTTGACACAAGAATATCTGGAGATGATGGATCGTGATTGCAGTTTTTCACTTTTAATTCAGAGATTTTGGCATCAGTAGAAAGCAACAAGAAACATCTTCAAAATATATTGAGTTCTTTGGGCTGGAATTTCCAGGGTGAATCAAATCAATATTAGCAAATTGTTCAATCTAGATGCATCTCTCTTAAGTGAATAGAAATTGCTAGGTGAAAGCCTATGGTAGATTTAGCCACTCCCATCTGAAGAAATTAGGGTGGTATCACTGAAAGGGAGTATCCTTCAAAATCACATTCCTGATTAGGATTTCCAAAGCTAACATTTATCAGCTATAAAACTGTGGATAAGTTATCTCTTTAGTCCTCAATTTCTTCAGCTCAAAAACTGGGAAGATGCATGTCTCAATAGGCTGTTTTTCATTATCTGCATTCATGTTCAAGATAACTATTTTCTATCCTGTGGCATTAATATTATCAGTATCACAAGGGCTATTACATGAATATCTCCAAAAATGAACTTTCTCCTGAACTTCTGATTTGTGTGACCAATTGCTGATTTTATTTGGATATATAATAGAAGTCTCAAACTTAACAAAACTCACAACTATCTCAGGAAGTCACACAACCCTTGGGGGCTCCTCTCTGGTTTTCTTATCTCATTTAATGTCACCTATAATCACTTATTTGCTCAGGTCAAATGCTGGCATTATCCTGACTCCTTGTAACTCTCCATCACATCTGTATATGATCTACCACTAAATCTATTCCACGTCCCAAGGATAATGTAGCTTGAATAAATTCCCATCTCTTCTGCTGTCATCAATCTACCTTCATTTGACATTAACTTCTGCAATAGATTTCTAAGAATTTTAGTCTCATAGACTGAGTGGTGGTCTCCAAAGATAGATAGTCATGTCTCAATCCCTGGAATATGTGAATGTTACTTTATACGGGAAAGGGATTTTTGCAGATATGATTAATGATCTTGAGAGAGGGCAAGTACACTGGATTACCTGGATGAAACCTAAATGCAATCACAAGGGCCTTATAAGAAAGAAGCAAGAAGATGAAAAAAAGAAGTAGGAGATGTGACAACAGAAACGAAAGTTTGGATTGATGTGAGCAGAGGGATCTCAAGTCAAGCAGTGCAGATGGCCTCAAGCTAGAAAGGCAAGGAGATCTCCCGTGCTGAGACCTGTGCAGCAAAAACAAAAGATCATGAGGAGGGCTGTGGGAGATTAAGAAAGACACACAGACATTTATAAGCAAAGCTGGGGCCATGTGGGACACTGTCTTCTGACGGGGGAACAATGACCCAGAACTAGCTCTGCATGTTTATTGTATAAGATCTCATGATCAGGAAGTTAAACTACAGAAGCTCTGCCAATTGTTCAAGGCCAGTCAGTCATCAAGAGACTTCTTCTTTTTTTTTTTTTTTTTTTTTTTTTGTGGTTTAACATGTGCATTTTCTTTTTTTTTTTTATTGGTTGTTCAAAAACATTACAAAGCTCTTGACATATCATATTTCATACATTAGATTCAGGTTGGTTATGAACTCCCAATTTTACCCCAAATACAGATTGCAGAATCACATCGGCTACACATCCACATTTTTACATAATGCCATATTAGTAACTGTTGTATTCTGCTACCTTTCCTATCCTCTACTATCCCCCTCCCCTCCCCTCCCATCTTCTCTCTCTACCCCATCTACTGTAGTTCATTTCTCTCCTTGTTTATTTTCCCATTCCCCTCACAACCTCTTATATGTAATTTTGTATAACAATGAGGGTCTCCCTCCAAAAAGTTACAATGTTAGGAGCATCTTGCAGCTATCCAGCTGTACCCAGAAAACCCATAGTACTGGAACATCTGAAAACTGTGGGCATCAGAGCCTAGTGTCAAGGCTGTTCACATATCCTTGCCTTTTGACAAGGAATGTTTCCCAGGGCTTTTGCAGACACCGCAGGATCAGTTGATGACTGACTGACTCATTTGCTCCCCAAACCCTGGAGTCTGCTAGAGGAAGCATTCCTGTGATCAATATAACAAACCCAGTGAAAATTATTTTGACCTTGATGCTAGAATGAGAAAAAAAATGAGATTAATAAGTTTTTGTTGTTTTAAATCCAACTTCTGGCAATTTTTACAGCAGTAACAGACACTAACATATTTGTCTTCTTCCATTCTTTTAGCCTTGCAACCTGATGGCAATAAGGTATGCAGTGTTGCTTTTAAAATGCAGATAAAATCACTTTACTTCCCTACTCAAAATACTCCCATGACTTCCTGTCAGAATAAAATCTAAAGTACATGCTGTGGCCTGTAGGGTCTGAAATGGTTTGGCCCTGACTTGCTTTATGCTCTTTCTCATCGCTTCAGCTATGGTGGCCTCTATGATGTAACTTGGACACATCCAACACACCTGCCTCTGTCCAGTTATTATCCCCTCACTTCTTTCCCCTCTCAGCTCAGGTGTCTCATCCTCAAAGAGCATTTCCCTGGTCACTGAAATCAAACAGTATCCTCTACCATTTTCTGATCTTTGTCTTGCTTTCCTTTTGCCATTTTCCCCCTATTTTTAGTTTTAGTTGATATTGCATCACCTATTAATTTATTTTCTTTTTTTATTCAAAGAAAATTTTAGGATGAGATCAAGGGCTATATTTCATTACCTGCTCTATCTACAGCACTTAAAATAGTGTCTACCTTAAACAGGCAATCAACAAACATTTCTTGTATGCATTAGTGACAATGATAGTAACAATATTACCGTATACATTTTTATTTACCTAACAAGTCCTTTTATAACCCTTATGATGTTCCAGTCACTATTTATATGCTTCACAAGTCGTAACAAATTTGATCCTCAACTTTACCCTAGGTAATAAGTACTATAGTGACTTAAGTTTATAAATAAGGAAACTGAGGGATAGAATATTGAACAGTTTGACAAAGTCACAGATCTTGTAAGTGAACTGCCTTGGGAGCCCATGTACTTTAACCATTAGGCTATGCTATCTCTCTTGTAGTGGTATCAAGCAAACATAATCTAACAAATTTCATTTATTTCATTTTTTTTAGATATAAGGAAAATTTTATTTGTGCATTTACTTTTTTTTTTAGCTTCTGAGTTTAGATTAATAGGAAGTTGTAAAGTTAGGACAGAGTGGTCCTATGTATTCCAAATCCAGTTTCCTCTAATGATTACTTCACTTTATATAACTGTAATATAATTTCAAGCCCAGGAAATCTACTTTGGTTCAATGTGCACATAAGGTTTTATGTGTATGTTATCACCAGTAAATTCCTGTAAATATCAAATCAATCAAGATGCCAAATTAATCTATCCCTACAGACATCCCTTGGGCCCTATATAATATTTACCACTTCTACCTTCCTTAACCTCATAACACCAGTAGTCTCTTTTCCATCTCTCTTATTTTGTCATTTTAAGATTGTTATATAAATGGAATCACGGAATGTGTGACCATTTGAAATTAGCTTTTTTTCACTTAGTCTCACACTCCATCAAGCTGTTTTGTGTATTGCTAGTCCATTCCTTTTTTTTTTTTTTTTTTTTAGCTGAGTTATATTCTATATTTCAAATGTAATTTGTGGTAATACTTTTTTCAATGTAAAATAATAAAACTGTAAGAGCAATGTATGATTTAATGCATGTTTTTGAATGCAGATTGTACTAGTAGAAAATCTATTCTTGGAACAGAGTCAAAATTAATAAAATTTTTCAAACTTATGTAAGCAGGTTAATTTCAAAATATGGCAAGTAATGCATTTTTTAAAAAATAAGATTAATTTCACATAAATTAAGTAAATTAATGCTCAGAAATATATGCATATTTTAAAATAAAATCATAGTCTGTCTATCAACTATTGTTAGACTATAAATTTGTAATTGTGCTTTTCAGACCCCTGGGTGCTGATGGGAGTAAACACATGAAAACTGCCACAGCAAAACCCAGGCCATCATCTTCTGCATGTGACAGTGATTTGTGCCCAGATTAACTTTTTTTATTATTGTTGCTTTTGGAAATCTAAGCAATATAGGCAGGATGCATGGGACTGTAGGCTGCTGGGGTGTTCAGAATAAACTGGGAAGTTTTATGTGCAGACTTGTCTGTCTCTGAGTCCGCTTCTTTCTCACAGATGTCAGGGCTGGTTGTGGTCGGTCCCTCCAATCTGGTTTGTTTTTTTTCTCAGAAAATTTACCTGTCATTCTTAGTATATCTGCAACAAGGTACTTTGTCCAGATCAGGGGATATCAGCTTCCCAGTGTCACAAGGGGCCTGGATGAGGTCTCACTTCTTTTTCTGGGATTTTGGCTTCATAGTTGCCATAGCTGAGAAGGGGATGAAGGATCACTGCCCATCCTTGTTGGACCTCAGGCTCCTGTTACTTCAGTTCTCTTCCTTCAGCCTGCTCTTGAATGCTTTCAACAGATCCCTGCAGCCCTAGAACCTTCTCCCCCCGTGGCGGCCAAAGCTGTGGGATTGGGGTAGCCCAACCACTGCAGGCCTAACAGATATTCTTATGCAACAGGTCTGAGTCTCACTTTCCTCACTGTTAAGAACACAGTAAATATTTTACCTAACACAAGGAATTGTTGTGAATATTATGTATTCCTGGGAATATGAAGTGTTTAATCCATTGTCTTTCAGTGTGAAACTGTGAGAGATGGTGATACCAATATATCCTATATATTTTAAATATAGACTGCTTAGCTCTGGTTCTATATGATAGTTTACATGATTTTTAACATCTGCATTTTCATAAATATGATGTTTACATGAAAACTATGACAAAGGTATGGGGAAGCAGCTGGAAAAACCACATAAAGAACAGCTTTGGAGAACACATGCCTAAATTTTTTATGTTTAAATTGCTCTGTTTATTATTAGTGCTGCCACAATATTTTTAGGACATAATATTTTTCATGGAGTCCTAGATCTCATATAAATTCTTATTAACATTTTGGATTAAAGATCAACTTAACCTATGAATTCGACCTAATATGATCCTTAAGAAGTCCTTAATAGTCCATATTTCTGAACTTATATAAGGCATCCCTTTTATTGTGTTTTTAATCATCTGCATTTTCATAAATGTGTATCTCTGTCTCTCTCTCTCTCTGTCTCTCTCTCTCTGTCTCTCTCTCTCTCTCTATATATATATATATATATATATATATATATATATATTACATAAGAGATAAAATTCTGATTTTATTCAACTAAAATATATTAGTATATTGGAGCTGGGTATATAACTCAGTTGGTAGAGTGCTTGCCTCACATTCTACCTTGGTTCAGTCTCCAGCACCACTCAAAAAAAAAAAAAAAAAACATATGTGTGTGTGTGTGTGTGTGTATGTATGTATATATACACACACATACACATATATTTATGTATATTAATAAAATACTTCATAAAGAATTCCAGTTCAAAGCCAGGCACTGTGTAATCCCAGCAGCTCAAGAAACAGAGGTAGGAGGAGCTCAATTCAAAGACAGCCTCAGCAACTTATCAAGGTTCTAAGCAACTTAGTGTCCCAAAAATGAAACATAAAAAGTACTAGGGATATGGCTTAGTGGTTAAGCCACCCCTGGATTCAATATTTAGTACATTTTTTTTTCATTTAAGAGAGCTTATGAACACTTACATTTGTCTTCCTTTTCTTTCAATATCTTGTAAGTAGGAAAGCAGATTAGAACAAGCAAAATAAATCTACAACAGCCACAAAAAGAATGAGAGGTCTGTGAGTACACAAGATTCTTCAACAGACTTTAAAAGAAGGTTGATAAAAGCATAATAGCCTAGGGAAAAGTGGAATGTGGTTAATAATATGTAGTAGCCATATAATGCAGGAAGGGACTCTACTGAAAGAACTTCAGAAACTAGACTTCCATGTTAATATGTACAGTGCTGGATGATGAAGCTAGAGAGAAGCTGTAAAAGAGGACTTCACTGGAAAGCTGTCCGTAGAACCAGATGCTCTGGTCTTTCCTCTCCCACCTTTCACCAAGATCCTCCATCCCCTGGTAATTCCAATGAGATCTACCAGCAACCTGGTATATTCTCCTAAATAAAAGCGAGAAGGTCTATATTGAAAGGGCTCCCATTGTTATCATAAACATTAAAGGGTAAAACTCTCATTATTCTAGAATTTGGGGGTAGGTTCTCTAATGGCAGATCTCTATCTGCTGACAGTGTGCTAGCTATTAAACCCTGTCGATGCATGTGGACATTTCCCCTTACTTTTTAAACAAAGGAGAGATTTGACAAAAACAGAACCAGGTATCTTGTAACAGGAGGGCATGTGAACACTAGAAATATATACAATACCCATTCTTGTATATGAATGGATATCAAAATGTCACCAGTTGAGCAAGTGAGAATGACCTGTATAAACAAACTAAAGAAAAAAAAATTGACTTGGGAGGAAGAATATAATTTGTATTAAATAGAAGACAACTAAAATACAAATACTTATTATGACCATCCCCCCCAAAAAAAGAATGCTTCAAAATTCAAAATTCAACAAAAACATGACAGACTGTATCAACAAATCCAAAAGCTAGTTTTCATAAATATTAATAAAATAGAAGCTGAATTCAGAGAAATACAGATTTGTCAAAAAAGTATATACACAAATGTAAATATAAGACTGCTCTAGAAATGAAGAAGAAAGGGCCCACATCATAGAAATCAGCAAATGGAAGGAGCCAGTAGATTTGAAGAAGTAGGAGAGGAAAAACTATTTTTTATTCTGTACTTCTAAATATTTAACTTGGACTATGACAAATGACAAATTCACAAGAGAAAAATAAGGACAAGTTTTGTTTTTGATTTTTGTTTTTAGTTCTTAAATATGGTTTAATACTCTTTTTCACTTCTGTACATCACAAGATTTCACTGCTTAGATCTTTCTGCAAAGGCTATAGGGAATGCAAAGACTTTCACTCCCTCTTATTTGTTTTCATGTGTAAGTGTGATGCATACCAGTATATTTCAATACACATATCATTATATGATGCAATATATATCACCACAGAGAACACATTAATTAAAGAAATATAAAAATTTGGCATCATTTCCAAACTTAAATAGTAAAAATTAAAACTACCAAAGATACTGCATACCCTAAATGTATCATGTGAAACAAAAAGCTTATTCAAAAATGTAAATTCTGTGGTCTTATCATATCACATTAGTCCTACTTACAATGGCAAAACTCTAAGGTAGTGGCCACGACATCTGTCACTCCACTGATTGCCAGGGTTGATTTGGCTTGATATGGCTGGCTAAGCAGGTCTCCCTTTCCTCCCTCACCAGTCCATGAGCAGTCTCTCAGGAAGCTGAGGTCTCAGTTGAAGAAGACAACATTTCCCCATAGAAGAGGATCATTCTTGAGTCAAGGGTATAGGAGTAGGTATACTCCCTGCTAGACTCTTCTCCAAACAAACTCTTCAGAACAAGTTTTTTTTGTTGTTGTTGTTGTTCTTGTTTTTAAATAAGCACATTTCATATGCACTTCGGGGGAAAAATAACCTCAGGGAAAGGATATCTCTCAAAGAGAGCTTAGAACTCTAGTTTTTATAGCATCTTCAACAAAGAACATACAAGTGACAAAGAAATGACAAGACAAAGGAAAAGGACTTGGAGACTGTTGGAGAAGTGAATTGTGAGAAGGCAATGCATGGAAAACTAATGGTAGATGAAGGGTAGTTAGTCAAATTTGTTCTGTAGATCCCTCTGGTGCAGATTCCAAGCTGACAATGGTCTGAATTGTCTCTGGTGATTAAGTTTTGTCCTTTCTAATAGAGAGGAGTAGAGGGATAATTTCAAAGATTCACCTACTGCTTTTAGGCAAATACGATGAAGGCAGAGAGCTTCTCTTGTACATATTTTGCTGCATAATTGTTGACACAGCATTATCGTTACACTCTATTTTTTTAGGCCAAAATTGGTTTATAACCTTTTATTGCATAATTTCCACTTGACATAATTCTGTTCGTCATGCTACTTAAAAGGTATAAAGAGCAGCATGTATTCACCAGTGGTAAATGTGCATTTGTCTTTTTGCACAAGGAGAGCCATGAGCCTAGATTTCTTAGCATACACGCCTTGTCAGTTTATTTCTGAAAATCGACTAGAAAGCTTCTTTTGGAGCACTGCAGTACTAATGGTAAACTCATCTTAACATGAGTGGCATTGACAACGGCAGTAAGAAAAGGTAGCCAATGATAGTGGTGCATTATCTTTGGACACATTAAATTTTGTAAGTCTATACTTTATAGTACTCTAGTACATTTTCTAAAGTGTAATATTTTGACCCTAATGCACAAGTTAATAACATATAATGTGTTAACTTTTTTCAGACTGAGGAAAATGTTTATGTAACTATCATAAAGAAATGATGTGCACTGATTTGGAATATTTACTTTTAATATATATTCATGAGCATTCCATGGATCCTAGTCTTGCACTAAATAAAGTTTAGTAATAAATTATTTTAAAACAATAACTGCACAATTAAAAACAAGTTTCATATAATTGCTGCACCCCACTTTTTGCAAAAAATATTGCATAAAATTTGCTACAGTTATGTAGTAAAATATAATATCCACTTATTCTCATTAGCTTTCAAATTAAAAATCTTCATGCCAAAGTAGCATATTTTGGGGTGTTATATTCTGCTACCCTGAAAGAGAAATGAAATGGTGATATCATCTTTATATTATAATAGGAAGAAATAAATCTATAGTATTGAAAGAAAATGAAACTTGAAGTAGAATTTGATTATTTAAGGCTATTCTTAAACTATATAAATAGGTAGAGGGGGAAGAAGAAGTAAGACATAATATGCATTAAATTATTAACTTACACCATAGAAGATTTTTACCTAAATTAGGAAAGAATAGTTCAAGCTCATGCTTTAAAATTATTGCAATAACAATCAAATATTATTATAAAATGTTGGGCTGGGGATGTGGCTCAAGGGGTAGCACGCTCACTTGGCATGCGTACGCCCCGGGTTCGATCCTCAGCACCACATACAAACAAAGATGTTGTGTCTGCCGAAAACTAAAACATAAATATTAAAAAACTTCTCTCTCTCTCAAAAAAAAAATGTTGAATTAATTAAAAGAATGTGATGAAAGAATGAGTATTTATATTTTAAGCTTCTTGCACAATTTAACTACTCTTTTGCTCTGTCCATATGTTTTAAAAATCATATAAATAATATTATTTAGCCAGGTAGATTAAAAAACAATAAAAATAAGTCATTTACAGATAGGGTTGTGGCTCAGTGGTACAGTGCTTGTCTCACACATGTGAGGCACTGGGTTCCATCCTCAGCACCAGATAAAAATAAATAAATAAAATAAACTTAAAAAAAGAAATAAGTCATTTAAACTGGTTATACTTAATGTGTTTGCCAGAGTTCCTACTCATTTGCCATCTAGCTAACTAATTTGCCATTAAAAAGAGGAAAAATAATCACATTCATAAATTGTGTAGCCATGGCTCAGAGCTATGTCTTTATTGTAATTATGTAGTCTAATGAATCTAATGAATATTTCTTGGTGTTTAGATGATGCTTTTGTTGCATTTCATTGAAAACATGTTATTAAAAAGAAATACTTTTGTTTATTGTATAGACGCAAAAAAAGAACTATAAAAGTCACTTTTAATCCAATGGCTGGTTCTTTTAAACCACTGTTTTACTTTAGTGTACACTTACTTTCCAGAGACGGAATTCTCAAGAGGGGTTTTAACATTTTATAATACTCTGTGCATAAGCTCACATACTCTTTTAAATAAAATTTATTACTTGGACATATAAGTTTTTCCAGCTCCAAATTTTCAGTTATTGTAGCACTAAGTCATTTTTTTTGCTCAACAATTTCATAATAGAGACATTAACTATAGTAGTAGTTGCATATGACGCCAATAAAAAAATAATGAAAACAATTTTAACAAATGAAAGTTATTTTCATTTCAGACATATATTGCTTTATTTGTCCATTTGAAAATATATAGTTTTTACCTTGAATAAACAAAGATTATAGAAAAAAATTAAGTTTATAGAAAATAAAAGCCAGAAATTTTGTCTAGCTTTTCTGCTATTAGTTCATAAGTAACTTTAAGAGATCTCTGAAGAAGTAATAAATATATTAGTGGAATAAAAAAAAACACAGAGAGATTGTCATTATAATTTTGCTAAGTTCCAATGTTCATTGAGCTGTAATTTGCATTAGACCTTTATTTGTAGTCAACATCTTTTGTTTGTTTTAGGTTTGCTATAGTTGACAAGGCCATTTACTTTCTATATATTCTGAACTTTTGAATCTATAAAATTTCTATAAACCACCAATTATAAGTCAGGTAAACTGCCAACTGCTTAAGATAAAAATGTACACACATGAACTATTTTCTCAAATAAAAATATAAGTACAAATTAACATAGAAGTGGTCTTAAATGAAAATACATATAGGTTATTCAGAGAGTTTCCTGAAATCTAGGTCCCTAGAAAGTCATCATATAGGAAATGGAACCGGGTGTGAAAAGTAGAATTGGAAACATCCCAGGGAAGCAAAACAAGGTGAAATGGCAGGTGATTTCTTCACAACTGAACTTGAACTTTTTAAGCCTGTGCCTCCCAGACTTCTATGGGAATGTGACTCACTTTCACAGCTATTTATTCTGCATGGTTGGATCAGTCAGTCTGGGCTATGATCTGAGATTCTGGATATCAAAGAAGCTTACAGGTGATACTTATGCTACTCCTTTGAGGACCATGGTTGGTCCAAGGAAGGCTGATTTGTTAGATATTCAGGGTAAATATTTTCATGTTTAAGCATATTTACTGAAGCACCAGAGAAGACTGATATGTAGGAAAAGCGACTTCTTCTAGGATCTCCATTTCCCCATTGTCCCTATTTAGTTTTCCCAACTTTCAGGGAGCAGGCTCCACATAAGTCATAAGACCTGCTTCTACATTGATGCTTGTCCTTGACTCACTCTGTACTTTCCCGAAACTAATTCTTCTAGTTTCCAGTGAGCTGTGGTTTGCTTTATAAGAACTCATTGTAGTAATACTTTTTAAATAGGCATTATTCTCCTCCTCAGCTCGAATCAATGTTGCTATGAGTTCACCTGTGCAGGATTCTCTTCCCTGGTGGTAGATTTTACTCTTGTTGCTATGTCTTATTTCCTTTCAGTCTATATGTTTTGACCCTAACCCAGATCTGAAAATACACTATCCTATGCAAATGTGGCCCTAAGTCATAGGTCAAACATTTATCATGCTGGCCGTTTTTTACTTGGGGATCTACTCACTGATTCTACTAATTATGTCTTTCATGTAAGTGCTGGGAATTAAGCTCAGAGCTTTACACTTGCTAGGCCAAATCATGTCTTTGTGCATAAGAAAACCTTTAAATATTTTAAATACAGCTTTTGTTGCTGTGAATTCAAATATTTTTCTTCATCTGTGGTATTAACCTAAAGGAACTCTTTTTAATTATTACCTGGGCTATTCTGATTACCCGTGAACCTGTACTCAGACATTACCTTTTCTTTGCAATATCAGGACATCAGCACAGTTGATGAGCATGAATGGAGGCATCTGACAACCCCTCTGCAGGTGGTGATTCTTGAAAATTAGATGTTATCAATTTGAACCAATTGGAAGGACTATAATTGAGGTTCCATTAGTGATCTGACCACAAACTGGATGAGTTATTTTGTTATTAACAAAGAAAGGAAGAAATTGACCTTCAAATTGGGTTCACTTTGGAATGCAAGGTAGAATGTCATTCAACTAAATGCTCATTATTCCTGATCTTTAGATGAAAGATAACTTTTCCCCAAAAGATATGAAAAAATGTTATGTTAATTTCACACGTTCAGCAATGTATAATGCTAAGATGTCAAAATGTCTCTGGAATAGGAAAGTAACTAATGTGTACACTAGAAATATTGCAAATAAAAGATGATTGCTACTGGGAATTTGCATGAACCTGAATCTTAAATAGTTCTTCCTGTGCTAAAACTGCTCTCTCGAAAAAAGAAATTTGAAAAAAGGGGACAGAGTCTCCATGAGGTATTATACTAAATTAAACTAATTAATCATTAATTTTAGAAACACAGATCCAAGATAAATTCCTTATTAGAACAATATTGAACATGACATCTTTATGGGACTATGTATCAATCACCCACTCCTCTAAAGATTTTTTTTCTACAACAATAAAATTATAATTTAGAATTTTTAAATGTAGTCAACCTACAAATGCACTTTTATTCATTATTATATCTAGTGATAAATTTCAAATTTTTGAAAACATTAATCTCTTACAAATGAGAAATATATATATTAATGGCTTTATTCTGACTAGCATGAACTATTAAATTAATAGCACAAGGTTTGAATGAATTTTTTTTCCTTCTTAGAAACATACAGCAGTTGTTTTGTTATGTTGATGCCTTCTGATCAATAATGTGCAAAATGACTATAAAATGCATTTAATACTTTAGTTGGTTAATGACTGATAAATGTATTAATATTGTTTTTGTTCAGTTATTTTCAGAATTTGAGAACAAAATTAATTTTAAAAATTTTAAAATTCCTGTGGAGAATATGACATTAAAGACATGCATATGGTACCTAATTATTTTTTTATAGAGATAATGGTTAAAAATTATAAGAGTCAAATTTCCTCCCTAAAATTTAAATGCTCAAAACTTCTAAATATCTCTGAAATTTTTTGTAAAGACAAACCAAATTGCAAGTCAAAAAATACTTTTTTAAAAAAATTTATGGTCAGATAACCTATTCTATGTGTAGGGATAAATTACTATTTGTTTTATATTAAGTGAAGTGTGTTTCTTAATATTTCATTCAGAGTGGTTACATAGATGATAATTTATATAATAGCTACACTGTAGCAAGATGTTCACATTTCCAGAGTAACATGGTAATAAAGGTAGATTTTGGGAATCAAAGTGGAGATTTCCTATTTCATCTTTACTCTAAGGCTAAATATTCATTGAGCATTTTATCAGGAGTACTCACCAGCACCAAATATATGGTGTCTTTCTTTTCTAGAAATCAACTAAGACCTGTATATACCCAGGAATAAAATCCTTAAATAGCAAAGTACTGAAGTTGTCTTTCAGGAAGTTTCCAGAACTACTCAAGACTGTTTGGAACCAACTTTTCAAACCTGTACATGCAGTTCATTTAGGCCAGTTCATTTAGTCAATGATTTTCTATTGTCATAAACTATAATCCACTACAAAGAACATGATAACTCTCCAGAGAAGAAACTGGTGACCTGTAAAGAAGCATGTGTTCACCTGCAAAAAAGAACCTTAAAATTCCTTCTTCTCACCATCCAGTCAACAAGAAGCTTTTCTCCTTTCTCTTCCTATAAGTTCTCCCAGTACCAAGTCATTAGGGAGGTAGATTTAGCAAGGTATTCTTGCTAGTTGACTTTAAAACAATGTTTTTTTTTTTTCTTTTTGTAAGAACCCAGTTCTATAGTATTAGCTTCTATGCATGAGGTCAGCAAGCCCTTGCTCTATATCATTGTCCCGTACTCCATTGGTTCCATCTGCATAACATTTTTTGAGGGAATGGATACAGGGGCACTTGACCACTGAGCCATATCCCTAGCCTTATTTTGATTTTATTTAGGGACAGGGTCTCACTGAATTGCTTAGCACCTTGCCATTGCTGAGCCTGGCTTTGAACTCATGATTCTCCTGCCTCAGCCTCCCAAGCTGCTGACATTACAGGTATGGGTCACTGCACTTGGCCCATTAGCATAAATTTTATAGTGATAAGATGCCTTTTACAGAGTTCTTCATTGGAGGCAAGCAAAATACATAAAGAATAAGAGCACTTGGAGAATAATACCATGCTAAGACAAGAAACTAATTTGACCAATATATGTTTGTATAAAGTTCATCAATACATAAGCACCTTCTATATCTTAAGTGTGTTAAAATAGATCACTAGATATTAGCAAGGGGATAGGAAAGGGAAATAGGATTCACTCAATCTTGAACAACAAAAGATCACTTTATGTCAGGTGACAAAAATACCTGTCCATAAACCCACCTCCTTCAGAGACAAACAATACCTTCTTAAAACTAAAATGTTGTAACCAATCTAAGGACTTTCCAACTTTGGCGCATATGCAGAGAACTGGGACACCAAGTGATGGTGAGAAACAATGGGTAATTTCCCAAATAATAACATATGAAGAAGGAGGTTTCCAGACCAAATATAAAAACCTGTCACTTGACAAACCTTTCTCTCTTGGCAGGGCCTGCTCCATGTTCTCCCTGGAGCATACTTTCATTTCACTAAATGAACCCTTTATGCTTTTATTACTCTGTCTCTTGGCTGAAATACTTTTTTCAATGAGTCAAAAACCAAGGAAATTCTATTAACCAGTAATAATAGGTGGTGTCCTAAGTATTGGTGATATAGTAGGCTGGTCCAATTTTGAGAGAAAAATCAATGCAATTGAGAACCAGATATAAAAGATCATTTCACGCTTGATGTAGGATAGATATAATGGGAATCTGTACAGTGTACTAAAAATTATGAAGGAAGATATCTTAATCCAAATTGTTTGGGGTGGAGGAGGAGGTACTAGAACTCCTAGAGTTGAGGGTCAATATGAAAAGTAACATTGTGAGGGGGGAAAAGTAATATTGTTGAAGATAAGGGGTGATGAGAGGCATGCACTTTCTGTTAGCCAAAGGGCACTTTTGAAATTCAAATGCTTAAAGAGATTGCACAAACTTTCCTTCCATAGAACAGTGGGTAGATTGAAGCTATGGGTAGTGCAGATATTTGGAAGTTAGTAATAGATTCTGATTAAAAAGTGATTAAGAAGTGTTAATAAGCTGATGTTATAATTTGGATGTGAGGTGTCCTCCAAAAGCTCATGTGTGAGATAATGTGAGAGCTTTCAGAGGGGAAATTATTGGGTTGTGAGAGCCTTCACCAAATCAGTGAATCAATTCCCGAATGAAATTAACTGAGTGGTAACTAGAAGAAGGTGAGGTGTGGCTGGAAGAGGTAGATAATTGGGGCCTCACAGTTTCAGAGGTCTCAGTCCATAGACAGCCGACTCCATTCCTCCAGACTCAAGGTGAGGCAGAACATCACGGTGAAAGAGTGTGGTGGAGGAAAGCAACTCACATGAAGATCAGAAAGTAGAAAGAGCAAGATCTCCACCCTCCAAATATATACCCAAAAGCCACACCTGTAATGAACCACTTCCTCCAGCCACATTCCACCTGCCTCCAGTTACCACCCAGTTAATCCCATCAAGGGCTTAATTCACTGATTTTGTTAAGGCTTTCACAACCTAATCAGTGTCCCTGTCAATTCTCTGACATTGTCTCACACGTGAGTTTTGGGGGACACTTCATCCAAACCATAATAGCTGAACATAATTTTAAAGCATATAATAATATATGCAAGTGCTCTGTTCATATATCTCCCTGAATGTCTGGATTGGTGAACACACCCAAGTTATGGGAGGGGGTGCACCAAAAGAGGGCATGGAAGACCCTCATCTCCTCTCCATATGCTCTGAATATCTTCCACTTAATACTGAATTAATTAATTAATACTTCCACTTAATCTTGAGTTGTGTTGTTTATCCTGTGCTGGAAAAGGTAAATTATACACATAGTTACTAATTGTGAATCATGTGAAAGTACAATTTATGGATTTCATCTTAATGAGAAAATACTGGTGTCCACATAGACATGAAGAAATAGCAATTATTCTGCTTATTGATTGTTTTCCTGCATCTACTGACCACTTGGACCATTGTTTGACTCACAGGAAGGCATTGTGATGTTGGGGAATGATTTAGAGTTTTGTCCATTTCAGAGGACATTATCTCTCCAAACACCACAAAGAATGGCATTATTTTAATGAAATTCCCATTAGAGGGGTCATTGGGATGATAAAGTGGCAACAGTCATTAGCATTTCAAGGAGAAGCATTACATTTTCATGACAACCATGTTCAGTCATGTTTCTGCAGAATGTAAGGTGGTCCTTAAACAAGGAAGTGTTAGACAGGAGCCAGGCTTTCAATTTGACTGATTAGATATGGTAATTTTCTGCCTGTTTCTGATGAGATATTTTAAAATAAATTTCTGAGATTATTATAGCATACAACCTTTCATACATGACATTGGTCTTCTACTCCCCAGTTATTTTTTAATGTATTGTTTGCTGGTAAACACTCTCTCCCAGGTCATTAGCACTATACTGAGAGAATTCACTGATGAATAATTTATTCTCAGGGATCATAATATGAGGCTTGATGATAGGGATAAAAAGAAAATAATGGAAATCTAGCAGAAAAATCTTCTGCTTATTAAGGGAACAATAGGAGAAGGGAGGGCAGGATCTTACCAAATAAATGTAAAGTTCCTAAAAAGTATGCAACGAGAACAAAAGACTGTTTAATACTAAGTAACCTATGAAACTGCCTCAGTGGATGGATTGCTGAATTGAGAAACAAATGAAAGTCTAGATGTCTTTTCAGTATTAAGTGCATAATTTATCAAAGTCATTGCTTCACTTAAATCAGATCAAATTAGGCAATTATTTGCTTTTAAAATTTAATGGTTAATGTCTTTCAGTGTTTTCTCTTTCTTTGTTGCTTCATCACTCCCTGCTTCTCTGTTCCCTCCAAATAAATATTCTCATTGATGGACTCAGCATTTTATTCCAAGGCTCAAAAGGCATTAGTTTTCTGTCCAAAGTTTGGTCAGTGGGCACCATTTTGGACTTAAGTAGCCCCTAACTCCAAGACTAATTATGACTGCAGTCAGGAATCGGTTTCATTTCTCCTAGAAGTGCCAGCCTCCATCTCCATCAAGGCTACAATCTTCCAGCATAAATAAACCCTTCTCTCAATGCCAGCAGAGATTCATGATGCAGGCTTTCCTATGTAGACTTCTGCTATCAGATAGAAATACAATGCAAGCCACATGGGTAATTTCAAAATTTTCTACTTATTACAGTGAAAAATCAGAAACAGGTGAAATTAATTTTAACATATAATTTATTTGATCCAAAATATTATTATTTCAAGAGGCAATCAATATGGAAATACTGATAAGGTATTTTGTAGGCTTTTTTAAAGTGGGTCTTCTATCCACTGAGCACATCCTCTATCCACACTTACAGCACATCTGAATTCATTCTGACCACATTTTAAGTAGATTCATGTGGCTAAAGGGTCCATTTCACAGCACAAGCCAAGAGGCTTGTAATATTCTTAGAGAATAGTGTTCATATGAATTTAGCAACTATAGCATTTAAGATTAAGTAGGAAATAAATCAGGTATAGTACATGGGTGCTCATGTTAATAAGGGTATGGATCTAAAGATTGTATAACCTAGTTACTAACATTAAAAAACAAATGTGAAGATAAAAAAACAAAAATATTCAAAGTGTCATTCATTGAATATATAAAAGAAGAAAACTTTTTGTCATGAAGCATTAACTTTTTCAGAATGTGTTAATTACTGGTGAATTATAAATTAGACATTTTTTTAGGTTAATGGTTACAAGATAACATGTACTTCTACTTAAAAGCAAAATAATCCTCCATAACCTTAAATCTTTATTCTTTACTTCTCTTCACTCTAACCCTTCTGCCATTACCACCTGTATTATTTCTGTTTTTCTCAGGCAGCAGTGTGCGCCCAGAAGATAAGGAAGACAAATTTGTAATTAAATCTTCTGTGAAATGGATAACCACATCTATGACAGAGAGAGAGGGAGAAATGTTTGTACAGAGTCGTTCATGGTAGTCAAAATAGATATGTTGTTTGCATTAGAATTCTCTGATAATTACTTTTTAAATGCTTGTAATTGTTTTAAAGCTGCTCTGCCACTCATTCATGGAGAGAGTCTTTAATAACTGCTCTGCTGCATAAGCATTGGAAAGCCACCCAGGACTAGCTGAAGAGACACTTTTATAAGATAAATTTGAAAGCTATTTCTATAAGACTCTGAAGCAACAAATCTGTCACTCCCACTGACCACTCAAGTCAGTGGGGAAGATGTCTGTTAAATTGATTGTTGGACTGAATGGAGTGACTGTTTCTGGGCATAATTGTGACTTCAGCTGGAATGGGATTGACAGGACTCACAGGACAGATGCTATAAGTTAAGGGGTAAAAAGAAGCAATTATAAAAATTGTTCAAATTTGTAAATGCAATTGTCTGAACTAGATCAGTGTTCACAGTTTTGTGCATAAAGCCCCAGTCTCCCATTGATGAGTGGAAGAAGCACTTAGAAAGTCGTGAACTTCAATGGAATGGGAACCCAAAGTCAACAAAAGGGCAGAAATAAAAACACATCAACACAGAGAATGAAAAGCAAACACATGGCCCGGAATCACTTAAATTGAAGAAAAGGTGGATAGGATTGAGGTGATTGGTAGAAAATAGCATACCTGTTATTCCAAATTTTCTCTACCTCCTTTTTAAAAAATATTTTTTTCTTTTTTAATCTGGATTGAGAGTATCTAAGAAAGACAATTCAGATGCAATTTTCAAACAATGTTTCATACTAGAGTAATTAATGTTCATGAAAATTTTTGTCTTATTTTGACAAATGTTTTTAAAGACTATTTTAGAGAATAATTCAGTGTTCACAGGTAGATAATCTGGAAATAATTGCCAGTTTGGGTAGGAAAAAATTTGATCCATCTCTCCATTTCTACATTGATCTTTCAACCCACCTACATACCTACCCTCCTTGAATGTATATATTTTATTTAGATTTTATAATGTCAGCCAGTTTTGAGATGTTTTATTTAAGAGAAAAGAAGACAAGTGTACTGTGAGAAAAAAAAAAATTATTTGTTTTTCATGCTTTTACAAATGATTAATCTTGGGGCCTCGGTACCTAACACTGTGCCTTAAACCGTAATTTCCCTTATGCAAATTCTACTGTTCCATTTCATAGAAGTTCAATGTCTATCCACAAATAAATAGCTTGTTTCACAACCTGAATACATTACTTTGTTGAAAATCTCATTCTACCACCAACTATTTTCATGACCTTGGGTAGCTTTTATCAAGTTTTCTATACGCCATTTTCTCTAATTGTAATAGGGGGAAAAATCTCTACTATATACAGTTGCTGTAAGGATTGGGTGATACATAATAAAGGCCAGATATGATTACATGCTTATCAGGACTCAAATGAAATTCATTATGTTATTGGTGGCTTTGGATATCTTCCATGTGTTTCATCTTCTCTAAACATCAGCTTCCAGACGTCAAAGACTACATCTCAGTGATCTGTTGTACAAGGTGCATTGTGTCTAGTCTGTTACAATTCCATTTTCTAAATGTTTCCTCTGCCTGGAGATTGCTTTCTTATACTTTATATGTGAAAAACTCCTTGCATCCTTAAAAAGTCAGTATTTCCGTGCAGTACCTTTGAGTCCCTTGATAAGCAAGGAACTCCTCACTCTATGTCCCAACTGTAACTTGTCTAACTGTCCCATAGGGCACAGGCTTGAGATGTTTTAAGACAGTTATGAAATATTTTAACATAATGTATTTAATGATACCACAAAAATTTAACAATACTTTTAATATATAATAGATGATAATCAAGAGTATTTGTTCAGTAATAGCTACTATTTTAATTTTATTTAATATTTAATATTTATCATATATTAAATTATTTATTCCTAGTACAAGTACATAAGTATTATTATTAGCCCCATTTCATTTTTTTGTTTTTACAAATTTTTAATTTTGTATTTGTTCTTTTTAGTTAAACATGACAATAGAATATATTTTGATATACTATGTATGTAATGTATACATGCATATTATATGTACACATAGGGTATAAATTCCCATTCTTGTGGTTGTACATGATGTAGAGTTACACTGGTCATGTATTCATATATGAGCAGAGGCAAGTAAAGTTCAATTCATTTTACAGTCTTTCCTATTCCCATCCTTTCTCCCTTCCCTCCATTCCCCTTTGTCTAATCCATAGTATTTCTATCTCCCTACTTATTTTGTGTTAGCATCTGCATTTCAATGAGAACATTCATATTAGCCCCATTTTAGAGATGAAAAACTGAGGCTTAGAAAGATTGAATAACCTGCCCAAGACCACATGTGTATGATAATGAAGCTGTTCTTCATGGTTTTGATCAGCAGCACTTGCTTCTAACCTCTTCACTCTAATGTGTTTTCATTTTTTATTACCTATCACATAAAATATTTTTCAGATTATGGATGAAATAATAAATTAAAAGAGGGAATTATGAGTACACAGTCACAACATACTCTATGCATGTTGAGGTGGGATCTAGAAACTCAATGTTTTTCACTGTTCATTGCCAAACCAGTTGTGGCATATTTAGGATCCTTTCGTTGTTTCTCCACTGCTTAGTGAAATTAGATCAGACAATGGGTAGCTCAAGAATGTCACCTTAAGTCGGGCCCAATGTTGCAGGCCTGTATTCCCAGCAACATGGGAGGCAGGAGAATTGAAAGTTCAAAATCAGCCTCAGCAATTGAGGGAGTCCCTAACCAACTTAGTGATACCCTGTCTCAAAATGAAAAATAAAAAGGGCTGGGATGTGGCTTAATGGTAAAGGATCCCTGGGATCAATCCTCAGTACCAAAAAAAAAAAAAAAAAAAAAAGTTAAGGGAAACCAGGAACAGCAGTGGTGCATTTAAAGAAAGTTAGGCTTGTTTCATAATATTGAGTCTAAACTTCAATAATCTCTGATGTGTGTGCTTTCCAATACAGAATATGCTGTTTTGCCCGTTAGAAACCTAAAATACGAATGGTGCCAGGAAGCAAGGACTATTAATCAGTTAATGTGCACTGTTGCCCTAAAGACTTTATAATATCACTAGAGAGAGGAGAATACATCATGTGAATTAATTAAAATATAGATTAAACCTGCAACTAACAAAAATAATGGAGTCCAAATTACATTTGCACAAAGAGGTCAGCGAAGAGAAGAGCATTTTCAGGGAGAGAGTCTTAAACTGTACCTTCAGGATATGTCATGCTGGGAAGGAAGAAAGGAAGGGAAGAAGGAAAGATGTGGCAACTTTGGTTGACAGATTTCAGAGAAGAGGCAAAGCACTCGTGAAGGCAGAATTCTATATTTGAGGGTTACAGGTATTTGAGTCTGTGTTTGACAGTTAGTTACTCAGTAGCCAGAGTGTTTGGGGGACATATTTCATAGGTATTTCTCACAGACAGTTGCAAAAAGGTTGTCTATCACCATTGACACTAATTATAATAACAATTCTTCCTAAGGCCAGTATTCTGAACCTAAGTCACTACATATGTATTTTCCTTTCCATCATCTTGAAATACTACCACGATTTCATTCTCTTAAACTAAGATTTCTTTAAAGCAGATATTAAATGAGCACAGATGGTACAGGCAGGTTCCTTAGTGCTTGTTAACTAGATGGCAATTCCTAAATCTTCTCACCATTCAGGCAGCAAAGGGAGAGAAGGAAGCAGTTGATCAATAGTGACACAGTTTTACAGAGGGCTAAATAAGAAAAAAAAAATGGACTTAAATACTACTAAGACATTTCTGCTAGACATATAGAAAAATTTCTAGGTGGTCAGGAATATTAGACACTCAAATAGGTGATCAGCACAGCTAAGAGAATCTATTGCAGAGAATTTATTGAACGTGGAACCGTCCATATGCTCCAAGGAATTTGCTTGCTGATTTGCCTGGCTCAGATGGCAGACTTCTTAGAATTCAAACGTCTGCAGTTTAACTAGATTCCTAATTTTGGCCAAGAAAATGTGCACTCATTTATTTATTATACAATCCTGTGTTTTCTGATTTTTAAGTATTAAGAAA
This sequence comes from Marmota flaviventris, assembly GCF_047511675.1. Taxonomy (NCBI): domain Eukaryota; kingdom Metazoa; phylum Chordata; class Mammalia; order Rodentia; family Sciuridae; genus Marmota; species Marmota flaviventris. The sequence continues at coordinate 89,600,633 of NC_092508.1, forward strand.
CTTGCCTAATTCTTTAATTTTGAACCAAAATCATATATCTCGTATAAAGATAAAGACACAGGCATAACAAAAAGAACATATATACCTACATTTTTGAATGTACAATGTAAGAAAGTGTTTGTAGCATACTATATACTAAGTCATTTAATTCATTTTCTATAAGCATAGCTTCCATGACGGTTTGTCCCTTGACTTGTGTTTGAATTGATTAAATGTGTAAACAAACATTTACCAAGCAAGCTCTCAAGCTTGGAAAGACTGGTTGATAAACAAAATATGACACAGACCTTTCTTTCAAGCATACTTTATATAGAACCACATAATGCTGCAATTTATTACCATCAAAATGCTTGGATGTAAGTAATTATCATATACGACCTGATAGAGAAGAGATAAACCTACCCAGAACAGTTAAATCATGATAGAAGAGAGTACATGACAAAATGTCTTGCTGAATACTAGAGACAAGAGTGGCTAGAAGTTCAGAGAAGGACGAGATCAATGTGGCCCGCAGCAGTCTGGGTAATAAACGTTCATTGATCTGAATCAACTCAAATTGTTTGTCCAGTTTTGTTTTGAAACAAATCTCTTTTCCCGTTTTTCTCTTTGAGATCTGATCTTTCTGTCTGCTCACAGGACATCCAGTTACCAAAATGAATAATAACATGACATTTGTTTCAATGAATCCATCAACAAAGTATCTCCTAGCAAACACTTGGGCTAAGCGCCTGCAGGAATATAAAAAAAAAAAAATTACAAAATAGGGACTGATCTCATTCCTTGAAGAGATTATAATTCTACTGATTAAATGAAACTGAATACCTAGAAGCATATAAATGCTATTTAGTTGTGTGATTCAGAGAGTAACTCTATAGGTTAACAGGGAAAGGAATCATTATGGACCAATGTGATCAGGAAAGGCTTACTGGAAGTTTAACTTAACTCAGTTTGAAGACTAGACATGCCTTTAGTGGGCAGAATATGTGCAATACTGAACTCAATGACCACAAAAATCTTCCAATAACCATTTTCTTCAAGGGGCTACACATCTTAAGATTCTAATTATTTCTAAGAAAATATTTGCATCATTTTTCCCTGTTCAAATTTTCATTCACTATTCACTTTTTCAGCTATGCTTCCACAAGATTCAGTCTGTATTTGGTCACACTTTTCAGTGAACTTAAATTTTCAGTGGTGTGTGACCTATAAGATTCCAGGTTTCAGAGAATGAGTCTTTGATGGTATTTTAACAAGAAATTGTATAGGACTCTGAATAAAGTTTTGCGGTCAGTAATGAAGGCAAAAAGTAGAATAGAGACTACCAAGAACCAGTTATGAAGCACAAAGAAAAACTAGATGACTGATAAGACCAAGAGTCACGAAGTTACTGATATTTCTTCAGTGTTCAGAGTTGATACCATAAATCTGGATAAAATGTTTGAGATGATTATTTCAAAGGCATTCATGATGGTCTATACCTCACTGAAATTTACTAGGATTCTCCTGGAGATTTAAATATTCTATTATGTGATAGAATAAAATATGAATTGAAAATTCAAAAGTAAGATCTCTCAATTCAGTAAGAAATTTAAAGATCAAACAGTTGGTAATTGAGAAAAGAAACCATGCTCTCTACTGAGGCCAGTCAGCCCTCCTGCTCGACACTGGTTCATGCTGCACAAGTGAGGCTTACTAAAGTGTTCTCCAAGTGATCTCCACTTACCTTCAAGCATATCTTCTTAAATCAATTGCTTCCAATAGCTCAGTTTGTATGTCATGACTGCTTCCAATTTCATGTTCAGTTTACCTTTTTTTCAATACTTCTCACATGTTCTTTTGAACCATGCAAGTTGTTGGTATGCTCAAGCTACTTTCTTAGGAAATCCTTTAAACAAGAACACAAATAATGAATTCATACTTGCATACATAATTATAGTCATGATTTTTTTTTTGGTTGTTACCATCATCAACATTCAAAGTATTATTACTGTCCTTAGCCACCTTTCCTAGTTCCAGAATGTTGTTAGTGCTAATCAAAGTGGGAGTGGGTGCTTGAACATGGGGTTTTGTATGCTAAAAAAAGATTATTGGGAAAGGTTATTTGGAAGCTAAAATGGTCATTAGAGAATCTTTTGGAATGATTGGCTTTTATGAATAAAGAATGTTTCAAAATAGTTTGCATCTTTCAGCATCCCTTGGGATTAAGCCTATAAATAGCTATTAATAATAACACCATGTAGTTGAGTAGTGCTTTGGATTTTTTGTTTCCCTTAGGGAACTTGCTCATTTTTTTACAAGGAAATATTATAAAGAAATAAAGTGTAATAACATTTACTTAATATTTGCAGTATAGTTCCAAATACGTTACTTCCTTTGCATGTCATACATAATGTTAAGTGAGGTAACACATTGAAGAATACATATCATAGTGCTAGGTACTAAGTCTATGATCAATAGGAGCAATTGTTTCCTAAACCCATTTTAGGTGAAAGAGCTCAAATCTCACACATCATGTATATCATTGTGATCGGGGGTTGTGTGTGGAGGAATCATACTCTCTTAATTCAGGTACGCGAAGATATTTCAAGTTCTTAGGTATTACAAGTATATTCTTCAATTAAAAAAAATAAGACTAAATTTTTCCTCTGTAAAAAGATGAGTGTAAGTTTTCTGGAAGAATACCAAAGAGGAATTAGAAATGAACAATTGTGTACAAAGCTGTCTTATCATGTTGCTGTTGTTTTTATTTTCAACGTAAAATGAATTCCGCCTGGAATAATCAGAGAGAACAATGGACATGAAAGCTATTGTCAAGAGGCACAGTTACTTTCATTAGTTATTTGTATATTCAAACTGTTGGAGTTCATTTTTGTGAAATAAAAAAGGTTAATTAGTCTTAAAAATACACTATACATGTATAGGTACAGAATTCCTGTAGCTTTGTGAGAATAAGGAGTGAATGGAAACTGCAGAAAGCAGTATTCAATGTAATTCTCAAAACCTCCATCTACAAATAAAGACAATATTTTCTAAAAATGAATCTTTAATTAATTGTTTTCAGTAATAGACAAAATATTTGTCATATACTGATTATCAAAAATTATTTTTGATTACCAATAACTTATTAAATATGTTCTCTCTTCCAGAAGGTTGATTACGTCTCCATATCAGCCTGCTCTTGTGGGATTTATTAGCCTCCTGCCTTCTCTTCTCAGAATGTAGTCTGAATTTCTGTTTATGAAAATACATTCATACATTCATTCATCTAATTCACATTATTTATTTGTCCCATAGTTGGCACAGTGTCATTTTTTTTAAAGGTTTGGTCACTCAGGCCAGAACCTTTAAAACCTTATTTCAGTGAAGTTATTTCACAGAATAAATTTGCTCACTGCTATCTGCTAGGGAGTGTTTGCCAGTAATATCAGTGCTTATCAAGTTAGTGCCTAAACTTTCATATCAGCACACCAATATCTGATTGTAGGTAATGACGTGATGACCTTTCTCTGCTCAGATTTCCTCAGGCTCATTGCGGAAGTAAACTTTAGCCTTGGATACACCTTTCCTTTAGGCCGAAAGCAACCTAGAAACAGATCTAAGTCTTCAGAGGCATGAAAGAGAAAATAACTTGAAAATAGAGGTCAAAGAATGGATGAAATATCATGAGAAAGACCTGACAGAGTTGCAAAAGATGTAGTCAACTTGTGATTCTTGAAGACCTGACCCCTGGTTGGATAGATTTTTGAGGCATGGGGTATCTCTAACGGAGCTATAAAAAGCTGAAGGACCATTTTCCAAACAATGTCTTTTATAAGATTTTACTGAAAAGTGGAAATTTAGAATTGCTGGAGAAACCATGCTGTTACTACACTGAGCAATTGCTCAAATCCTGTTCACACACAAAAAGATTGGGTGTTAATACTGTGTCCTTTCATCCCATGAAGATTTATGAGTAAAGCAGAGTACTTTTGAAATTTAGTGTGCCTCCAAATTAAAGGACTGGTTTACATGCAGATTTCTGGGTCCCACTGTGCAATTCAGATTGTTAGGTCTGGGGAAAACAAGAGAATTTGTCTAAGAAGTTCACAGGTACAACTGCTGTTACTAGTTCAGAGACCACACTTTGAGAAATACCAGAGTAAAGTGCCAAATGGATTTTATTAGACTTTGATTCCAGCCGTAAAGTAAAAATCAATTTGGAAAGGTTGGAAAGATCATTAGTTTTGAAGCCAGAAAAACCTGCACTAGATTTCTAGATTTGTCATGTTTCAACAGCTGATGACCTTACCCTGAAAGAGCCAGAGTTACCTCAAAGCCAAACGAAGATTATAGTATCTAATGTCAAGAGTTACTGTTGTAAGGATTGTAAAGTATTCCACTGAAAATATTTGAGACTGTTTTATGGTGCATATCACACCTATCACGTGC